>NW_022680573.1:0-139400 GCF_009764315.1 Trachypithecus francoisi | reverse complement strand
CACCAAAAACAATGGCAACAGAAGCCATAATTGATAAATGGGATCTAATTAAACTGAAGTGCTTCTGCACAGCAAAAGAAACTCTCATCAGAATGGACAGACGACCTACAGAATGAGAGAATATTTTTGCAATCTATTAACCTGACAAAGATCTAATATCCAGAATCTACAAGGAGCTTGAATAAATTTACAAGCAAAAACAAACAACCCAGTCAAATGTGGGGGAAGGGTATGAATAGACACTTCTCAAAGGAAGACATTTATGTAGGCAACAAACATTAGAAGAGCTTATCACTGCTGGTCATTAGAGAAATGCAAATCAAACCCACAATGAGATACCATATCACCCCAGTTAGAATGGGCGTCTTTAAAAAGTCAGGAAACAAAAGATGCTGGCAAGGCTGTGGAGGAGTAGGAATGCTTTTACACTGTTGGTGGGAATGTAAATTAGTTCAACCATTGTGGAAGACAATGGGGTGATTCCTCAAGAATCTAGAACCTGAAATACCATTTGACTCAGCAATCCCATTACTGGGTATATACCCAAAGGATTATAAATCTTTCTACTATAAAGACATATGCACATGTACGTTTACTGCAGCACTGTTCACAATAGCAAAGACTTGGAACCAACCCAAATGCCCATCAATGATAGACTGGATAAGAAAATGTGGTACATATACACCATGGAATACTATTCAGACATAAAAAAGGATGAGTTCACGTCCTTTGCAAGGACATGGATGAAGATGGAAGCCGTCATTCTCAGCAAACTAACACAGGAACAGAAAATCAAAGACCACATGTTCTCACTCATAAGTGGAAGAGAACAACAAGAACATATGGAACCAGTGAAGGGAGCATCACACACTGGGGCCTGTTGAGGGGTGAGGGCCTAGGGGAGGGATAGCATTAGGAGAAATACCTAATTTAGATGCGGGTTGATGGGTGATGCAAACCACCATGGCACGTGTATAGCTGTTTAACAACCCTGCATGTTCTGTGCATGTATCCCAGAATTGAAAGTATAATAATAAAAGAATAAACAAAGTAGGAGCTGGTACATGCTAATTTTAATCTTGGGGAAAAAGATCATTCAAAACCACACAACTACATGGAAATTGAATAACCTATTCATGAATGGCTTTTGGGTAAATAATGAAATTTAGGCAGATATCAAGAATTTTTTTGAAACCAATGAGAACAAGGAGATAATATACCAGTATCACTGGGATGCAGCTAAATCAGTGTTAAGAGAAATGTATAGCACTAAATGTCCACATCACAAAGCTAGAAAGATGTCAAGTTAAAACCTAACATCTCTACCAAAAATACTAGAAAACCAAGAGAAAACAAATCCCAAAGCTAGCAGAAGACAAGAAATAACCAAGATTAGAGCCACACTGAAGGAGATAGAGTCACACAACAGAAAAAAACGCTTCAAAAAATCAACAAATTCAGGACCTGGTTTTTTGAAAAAAAATAATAAAATAATAAAATAAAATAGAGAGATTTCTTGCTAGGATAATGAATAAGAGAGACAAGAATAGAATAAACATAGTCAGAAATAAGAGGGATATCACCATGGACCCCACAGAAATACAAAGAACCATTAGGGAATACTATAAACTATGAACCTAAACTAGAAAATCTAGAAGAAATTAATAAATTTCTGGAGACATACATCCTCCCAAGACTGAACCAGGAAGAAATTAAATGCCTGAAGAGACCAATAAACATAGTATTGGAAGTTCTGGTGAGGGCAACTAGGTAAGAGAAATAAATAAAGAGCATTGAAATAGAAAGAGAGAAAGTCAAATTATTTTTTTTTCCAGATGACATGATATTATATTTCAAAAACCCCATTGTCTCATCCAAAAAGCTGAAATTTAGGCAGTAGTAAATATCCTACCCACCAAAAAAGCTCAGGACCAGATGGACTCACAGCCCAATTCTACCAGAGGACAAAGAAGAGTTGGTGCCATTTCTACTGAAACTATTCCAAAATATTGAAAAGGAGAGACTCCACCTCAAGTCATTCTATGAGGCCAGAATCATCTCGATATTCAAATCTGGCAGAGATACTACAACAGCACCAACAAAAAAACCTTCAGGCCAAGATCCTTGATGAAAATCAGTGCAAAAATTCTCGATAAAATATTGACAAACTGAATCCAGCAGCACATGGCTTATCACGATCAAGTTGGCTTCATCCCCAGGAGGCAAGTTTTGTTTAACATATGCAAATCAATGAATTTGATTCATACCATAAACAGAACTAAAACATAAAACGTGATTATCTCAATAGACGCAGAAAAGGTTTTTGATAGAATTCAACATTACTTCATGTTAAAAATTCTTGGTAAACAAGGTATTCATGCAACATACCTCAGAATAATAAAAAACATATATGAAAAACCCACAGCCAGTATCACACTGAATGGACAAAAGCTGGAAGCATTCCCCTTAAAAGTGGACACAAGACAAGCATGCCCTCTCTCACCACTCCTGTTAAACATAATATTGGAAGTTCCGGCCAGGATAATCAGGCAAGAGAAAGAAATAAAGAGTATTGAAATAGGGAGAGAGGAAGTCAAATTTTTTTGTTTGCAGATGACATGATCCTATGTCTCAAAACACTATCATCTCATCCCAAAAGCTTTTTCAGCTGATAAGCAACTTTAGCAAAGTCTCAGGACACAAAATCAATGTGCAGAAATCACAAACTTCCTATACAATAACAGACAAGCAGAAACACAAATCATTAATAAATTTCCATTCATAATTGCTACAAAAAAGAGTAAAATACTTAAGAATACAGCTAACAAGTCAAGTGAGGGACCTCTTCAAGGAGAGCTACAAACCACTGCTCAAATAAATTAGGGAGGATACACATAAAGAAACATTCCATGCTCACGGATAAAAATATTAATTGAAAATGGCTATACTGCCCAAAGTAATTGACAGAGTCAGTGCTATTCCCATTAAAGTACCACTGAAATTCTTAACAGAGCTAGAAAAAAAAACTATTTTAAAGTTCCTATGGAGCCAAGAAAGAGTTCGAATTGCCAAGGCAATCTTAAGCAAAAAGAACAAGGCAAGAGGCATCACTCTACCTGACTTGAAACTATACTACAAGGCTACAGTAATCAATACAGCATAGTATTGGTACAAGAACAGACACATAGACCAACGGAACAGAATAGAGACCTCAGAAGTAAGACTGCACACCTACAACCATCTGATCTCCAACAAACCTGACAAAAATAGGCAATAGGTAAAGGATTTTATATTTAATAAATGGTGCTGGAAGAACTGGCTACTCATATGCAGAAAATTGAAACTGCACCCCTTCCTTACATGATATACAAAACTCAACTCAAGATGCATTAAAGACTTAAATTATATAAACCCCAAAATATAAAAACCCTAGAAGAATATCTAGGCAATACCATTAAGGACATAGGCATGGGCAAAAATTTCATGATAGAAACACCAAAGAAAATTGCAACAAAAGCAAAAACTGAAAATTAGGATCTAATTAAAGAGCTTCTGCACATCAAAGGAAACAATCATCAGTGTGAACAGACCAATTACAGAATGGAAGAAAAATTTTGCAATCTATTCATCTGACGATGGTCTAATACAAGAGTCTACAAGAAACTTAAATTCACAACAAAAAAATAAACAAACAACCAATTTAAAAGTGGGCAGGGGGGGCCGAGCAAGATGGCCGAATAGGAACAGCTCCAGTCTCCAACTCCCAGAGCGAGCGACACAGAAGACCGATGATTTCTGCATTTTCAACTGAGGTACTGGGGTCATCTCTCTAGGGAGTGCCGGACAATTGGTGCTGGTCAGCTGCTGTAGCCTGACCAGCGAGAGCTGAAGCAGGGCGAGGCATCGCCTCACCTGGAAGCGCAAGGGGGAAGGAAATCGTTTTCCTAGCCAGGGGAACTGAGACACACAACACCTGGAAAAATCGATAACTCCCACCCCAATACTGCGCTTTAAGGAAACAGGCACACCAGGAGAATATATCCCACACCTGGCCAGGAGGGTCCCACGCCCACGGAGCCTCCCTCACTGCTAACACAGCAGTCTGCGGCGATCTATCCGCAAGGCAGCAGCGAGGCTGGGGGAGGGGTGCCCGCCATTGCTGAGGCTTAAGTAGGTAAACAAAGCCGCTGGGAAGCTCAAACAGTTGGAGGTCACAGCAGCTCAAGGAAGCCTGCCTGTCTCTGTAGACTCTACTCTGGGGACAGCGCACAGCTGAAGTCCAATAGGGGAAGCAGCGGTGGCTGGTGCAGACGCGAACGACTCTGTCTGACAGCTTTGGGGAGAGCCCTGGATCTCTCAACGCGGAGGTAGAGATCGGAGAATGGACAGACTGCCTGCTGAGGTGGGTCCCTGACCCCTGAGTAGCCTAGCTGGGAGACATCCCCCACTAGGGGCAGTCTGACACCCCACACCTCACAGGGTGGAGTACACCCCTGAGAGAAAGCTTCCAAGGGAAGAATCAGACAGGTAAACTCACTGTTCAGCAATATTCTATCTTTTGCAACCTCTGCTGCTGATACCCAGGCAAACAGGGTCTGGAGTGGACCTCAAGAAATCTCCAAAAGACCAACAGACAGTCATTCTGACTGTCAGATGGAAAACTATCAAACAGGAAGGACATCTATACCAAAACCCATCAGTACATCATCATCAACAAAGACCAGAGACAGATAAAACCACAAAGATGGGGAAGAAGCAGGGCAGAAAAGCTGAAATTCAAAAAAAAGAGCGCATCTCCCCCTGCAAAGGAGCGCAGCCCATTGCCAGCAACGGATCAAAGATGGTCAGAGAATGACTTTGACGAGATGAGAGAGTAGGCTTCAGTCCATCAAACTTCTCAGAGCTAAAGGAGGAATTACGTACCCAGCACAAAGAAACTAAAAATCTTGAAAAAAGAGTGGAAGAATTGACAGCTAGACTAATTAATGCAGAGAAGATCATAAACGAAATGACAGAGATGAAAACCATGACACGAGAAATACGTGACAAATGCACAAGCTTCAGTAACCGACTCGATCAACTGGAAGAAAGAGTATCAGCGATTGAGGATCAATGAATGAAATGAAGCGAGAAGAGAAACCAAAGAAAAAAAGAAAGAAAAGAAATGAACAAAGCCTGCAAGAAGTATGGGATTATGTAAAAAGACCAAAATTACGTCTGATTGGGGTGCCTGAAAGTGAGGGGGAAAATGGAACCAGTTGGAAAACACTCTTCAGGATATCATCCAGGAGAACTTCCCCAACCTAGTAGGGCAGGCAAACATTCAAATTCGGGAAATACAGAGAATGCCACAAAGATACTCCTGAGAAGAGCAACTCCAAGACATAATTGCCAGATTCACCAAAGTTGAAATGAAGGAAAAAATCTTAAGGGCAGCCAGAGAGAAAGGTCGGGTTACCCACAAAGGAAGCCCATCAGACTAACAGCAGATCTCTCGGCAGAGAAACTCTACAAGCCAGAAGAGAGTGGGGGCCAATATTCAACGTTCTTAAAGAAAAGAATTTTCAACCCAGAATTTCATATCCAGCCAAACTAAGTTTCATCAGTGAAGGAGATAAAATAAAACCTTTACAGATAAGCAAATGCTTAGAGACTTTGTCACCACCAGGCCTGCCTTACAAGAGACCCTGAAGGAAGCCCTAAACATGGAAAGGAACAACTGGTACCAGCCATTGCAAAAACATGCCAAAATGTAAAGACCATCGAGGCTAGGAAGAAACTGCATCAACTAACGAGCAAAATAACCAGTTAATATCATAATGACAGGATCAAGTTCACACATAATATATTAACCTTAAATGTAAATGGACTAAATGCTCCAATTAAAAGACACAGACTGGCAGAGTGGATAAAGAGTCATGACCCATCATCAGTCTGCTGTATTCAGGAGACCCATCTCACATGCAGAGACACATAGGCTCAAAATAAAGGGATGGAGGAAGATCTACCAAGCAAATGGAGAACAAAAAAAAGCAGGGGTTGCAATCCTAGTCTCTGATAAAACAGACTTTAAACATCAAAGATCAAAAGAGACAAAGAAAGCCATTACATAATGGTAAGGGATCAATTCAACAGGAAGAGCTAACTCCTAAATATACATGCACCCAATACAGGAGCACCCAGATTCATAAAGCAAGTCCTTAGAGACTACAAAAGAGACTTAGACTCCCATACAATAATAATGGGAGACTTCAACACTCCACTGTCAACATTAGACAGATCAACGAGACAGAAAGTTAACAAGGATATCAGGAATTGAACTCATCTCTGCACCAAGCGGACCTAATAGACATCTATAGAACTCTCCACCCCAAATCAACAGAATATACATTCTTCTCAGCACCACATCGCACTTATTCCAAAATTGACCACATAATTGGAAGTAAAGCACTCCTCAGCAAATGTCAAAGAACAGAAATTATAACAAACTGTCTCTCAGACCACAGTGCAATCAAACTAGAACTCAGGACTAAGAAACTCAATCAAAACCGCTCAACTACATGGAAACTGAACAACCTGCTCCTGAATGACTACTGGGTACATAACGAAATGAAAGCAGAAATAAGATGTTCTTTGAAACCAATGAGAACAAAGATACAACATACCAGAATCTCTGGACACATTTAAAGCAGTGTGTAGAGGGAAATTTATAGCACTAAATGGCCACAAGAGAAAGCAGGAAAGATCTAAAATGGACACTCTAACATCACAATTAAAAGAACTAGAGAGGCAAGAGCAAACACATTCAAAAGCTAGCAGAAGGCAAGAAATAACTAAGATCAGAGCCGAACTGAAGGAGATAGAGTCCAAAAAACCCTCCAAAAAATCAATGAATCCAGGAGTTGGTTTTTGAAAAGATCAACAAAATTGACAGACCGCTAGCAAGACTAATAAAGAAGAAAGAGAGAGGAATCAAATAGACGCAATAAAAAATGATAAAGGGGATATCACCACCGACCCCACAGAAATACAAACAACCATCAGAGAATACTATAAATGCCTCTACGCAAATCAACTAGAAAATCTAGAAGAAATGGATAATTTCCTGGACATACACTCTCCCAAGACTAAACCAGGAAGAAGTTGAATCCCTGAATAGACCAATAGTAGGCTCTGAAATCGAGGCAACAATTAATAGCCTACCAACCAAAAAAAGTCCAGGACCAGATGGATTCACAGCTGAATTCTACCAGAGGTACAGGAGGAGCTGGTACCATTCCTTCTGAAACTATTCCAATCAATAGAAAGAGAGGGAATCTCCCTAACTCATTTTATGAGGCCAACATCATCCTGATACCAAAGCCTGGCAGAGACACAACAAAAAAAGAGAATTTTAGACCAATATCCCTGATGAACATCGATGCAAAAATTCTCAATAAAATACTGGCAAACCGGATTCAGCAGCACATCAAAAAGCTTATCCACCATGATCAAGTGGGCTTCATCCCTGGGATGCAAGGCTGGTTCAACATTCGCAAATCAATAAACGTAATCCAGCATATAAACAGAACCAAAGACAAGAACCACATGATTATCTCAATAGATGCAGAAAAGGCTTTTGACAAATTCAACAGCCCTTATGCTAAAAACGCTCAATAAATTCGGTATTGATGGAACGTACCTCAAAATAATAAGAGCTATTTATGACAAACCCACAGCTAATATCATACTGAATGGGCAAAAACTGGAAAAATTCCTTTGAAAACTGGCACAAGACAGGGATGCCTCTCTCACCACTCCTATTCAACATAGTGTTGGAAGTTCTGGCTAGGGCAATCAGGCAAGAGAAAGAAATCAGGGTATCCAGTTAGGAAAAGAAGAAGTCAAATTGTCCCTGTTTGCAGATGACATGATTGTATATTTAGAAAACCCCATCGTCTCAGCCCAAAATCTCCTTAAGCTAATAAGCAACTTCAGCAAAGTCTCAGGATACAAAATTAATGTGCAAAAATCACAAGCATTCTTATACACCAGTAACAGACAAACAGAGAGCCAAATCAGGAATGAACTTCCATTCACAATTGCTTCAAAGAGAATAAAATACCTAGGAATCCAGCTTACAAGGATGTAAAGGACCTCTTCAAGGAGAACTACAAACCACTGCTCAGTGAAATCAAAGAGGACACAAACAAATGGAAACACATACCATGCTCATGGATAGGAAGAATCAATATCGTGAAAATGGCCATACTGCCCAAGGTTATTTATAGATTCAATGCCATCCCCATCAAGCTACCAATGACTTTCTTCACAGAATTGGAAAAAAACTGCTTTAAAGTTCATATGGAACCAAAAAAGAGCCCGCATTGCCAAGACAATCCTAAGTCAAAAAGACAAAGCTGGAGGCGTCACGCTACCTGACTTCAAACTATACTACAAGGCTACAGTAACCAAAACAGCATGGTACTGGTACCACAACAGAGATATAGACCAATGGAACAGAACAGAGTCCTCAGAAATAATACCACACATCTACAGCCATCTGATCTTTGACAAACCTGAGAGAAACAAGAAATGGGGAAGGATTCCCTATTTAATAAATGGTGCTGGGAAAATTGGCTAGCCATAAGTAGAAAGCTGAAACTGGATCCTTTCCTTACCCCTTATACGAAGATTAATTCAAGATGGATTAGAGACTTAAATGTTAGACCTAATACCATAAAAACCCTAGAAGAAAATCTAGGTAATACCATTCAGGACATAGGCATGGGCAAGGACTTCATGTCTAAAACACCAAAAGCAACGGCAGCAAAAGCCAAAATTGACAAATGGGATCTCATTAAACTAAAGAGCTTCTGCACAGCAAAAGAAACTACCATCAGAGTGAACAGGCAACCTACAGAATGGGAGAAAATCTTTGCAACCTACTCATCTGACAAAGGGCTAATATCCAGAATCTACAAAGAACTCAAACAAATATACAAGAAAAAAACAAACAACCCCATCAAAAAGTGGGGAAAGGATATGAACAGACATTTCTCAAAAGAAGACATTCACACAGCCAACAGACACATGAAAAAATGCTCATCATCACTCGCCATCAGAGAAATGCAAATCAAAACCACAATGAGATACCATCTCACACCAGTTAGAATGGCAATCATTAAGAAGTCAGGAAACAACAGGTGTTGGAGAGGATGTGGAGAAATAGGAACACTTTTACACTGTTGGTGGGATTGTAAACTAGTTCAACCATTATGGAAAACAGTATGGCAATTCCTCAAGGATCTAGAACTAGATGTACCATATGACCCAGCCATCCCACTACTGGGTATATACCCAAAGGATTATAAATCTTCTACTACAAGACACATGCACACGTATGTTTATTGCGGCACTATTCACAATAGCAAAGACTTGGAATCAACCCAAATGTCCATCTGTGACAGACTGGATTAAGAAAATGTGGCACATATACACCATGGAATACTATGCAACCATCAAAAAGGATGAGTTTGCGTCCTTTGTAGGGACATGGATGCAGCTGGAAACCATCATTCTTAGCAAACTATCACAAGAACAGAAAACCAAAACCACATGTTCTCACTCATAGGTGGGAACTGAACAATGAGATCACTTGGACTCGGGAAGGGGAACATCACACACTGGGGCCTATCATGGGAGGGGGGAGGAGGGAGGGATTGCATTGGGGAGTTATACATGATATAAATGATGACTTGATGGGTGCTGACGAGTTGATGGGTGCAGCACACCAACATGGCACAAGTATACATATGTAACAAACCTGCACATTATGCACATGTACCCTAGAACTTAAAGTATAATAAAAAAAAAGAAAGAAAAAAAAAAGAAATCAAATTATAAAACAACAAGTACAAAATAATGGCTAACAAAGTGAGCACACTCATGTAACTGTATTCAAATGAGGAAAAAAAAAATTATCAGTATTTTAAAGGTCATGGGTATGGTATTCTATAAATACTACTTAGGTCTAAGTTAATACTGTTGATCAAAAATCTATGGCCTTACTAATTGATTTTTGTTTTAGTCACTCATCAGTTGCCAATAAAGGAATATTAAAGTCTCCAAAAAAAAAAAAAAAAAAAAAAGTGGGCAAAGAACATAATTGACACTTCTCAAAAGAAGACTTACGTGGCCAAAATACATGAAAAAAAGTTCAACATCACTGATCATTAGAGGAATCCAAATCAAAACGCCATGAGATACCATATCTTGCCAGTTAGAATAGCTATTATTAAAAAGGCAAAAAGCAACAGATGCTGGCAAAGATGTGGAGAAAAGGTAAAGTTTTTACATGTGGTGAGAGCATAAATTAGTTCAACCATTGTGGAAGACAGTGTGGCAATTCCTCTAACACCTAGGTGCGGAAACTCCATTTGACCCAGCAATCCCATTACTGGGTATATACCTAAAGGAATATAAATCATTCTATTATAAAGATATACACACATATGTTCATTGCAGCACTATTCACAATAGCAAAGACATGGAATCAACCCAAATGCCCATTAATGATAGACTGAATAAAGAAAATGTGGTGCATATACACCACGGAATACTATGCAGCCATAAAATGGAATGACATCATGACCTTTGCAGGGACATGAATGGAGTTGGAAGCCATTATTTTCAGCAAACTAATGCAAGAACAGAAAACCAAATACTGCATGTTTTCACTTATAAGTGGGAGCTGAACGATGAGAACACATGGACGCATGGAAGAGGGGCCTGTCAGAGGGGTTGGGGTGAGAAAAGGGAGAGCATTGGAAAGAATAGCTATTGGATGCTGGGCTGGATCCTGGGGGATGGTATCATCTACGCAGCAGGCCGTAATGGCATACGTTTTCCTGTGTAAGAAACCTTCTTACACAGGAAATATGCAAAACCATATTTTGCACATGTACCCCTTAACTTAAAAGTTGAAGAAAAAGCAGGAAAGAAATGCTTCTAATTTTTGTATGCTAAGTTTGCATCATGTGACTTTACTGGATTTGTTTATTAGTTCTAACATCTATTTTTGGTGGAATCGTTAGTATTTTTTACATGTAAGATTATGTCCTCTGCAAACAGGGACGGTTTGACTTTCTCCTTTTCAATTTGAATGCCTGTTATTTCTTTCTCACGCCTAAGTGCACTGGCTAATGCTTCCAGTGCTGTCTTGAATAGAAACAGTGAAAATGGGCTTTCTTGTTTTGTTGCTAATTTCTAGAGAAAATATTTTCGGTTGCTCTCCATCCAGTATTAAGTTCACTGTGAGTTTGTCATCTATGGCTTTTATTGTGTTTATGTACAAACCTTCTACATCTAATTGTTTTAGTTCTTATCTTGAAAGGATGGTGATTTTGTAAAATGCACTTTTCTGTCTACTGAAATAATCAAATAATTTTTGCTTTTCTGTTAATGTGTTGTATCACATTTATTTATTTGTATGTCATAAATCATCCTTACATCTCCAAGAAAAATATGAACTGATCATAGTAAATTATCATTTTAATGTGCTGTTGATACCATTTGCTAGTATCTTGCTGAGAATTTTTGCAACTATTTTCATCAGAAATACTGGCCTGGAGTATTTATTTTTGTTGTGTCTTTGAATGGTTGTGGAATCAGGGTAATGCTGGACTTGTAACATGGGTGAGGAAGGAATCAATCCTCTTCAATTTTTTGTAGAAGTTTGAGGATAATTTGTATTAGTTCATTTTAAAATATTTGGTAGAATTCAACAGTGAAACCATCAGGTCCTGGGCTCTTCCTTGATGTAAAACATTTTAAAAATATAATTTCATCTTTTCTTTTACATATGAGGGTATACGTGAAGACTAGTAACATGGGTATACTGTGTGATGCTGAGGATTGAAGCACGGGTCCTGCAACCCAGAGAGTGAGCATAGTACCCAATAGGTAGCTTTTCTTTTCTTTCTTTTTTTCCTCTTTTTTTCTTTATTTCTTCTAAAAGAAAAAAAGCAAACAAGGTATATATGCAGAATGTGCAGGTTTGTTTCATAGTTATACGTGTGCCGTGGTGGTTTGCTGCACCTATTGACCCATCTTCTAAGTTCCCTCCCTGCACCCCTCACCCCCAACAGCCCCTGGTGTGTGTTATTACCCTCTCTGCGTCCATGTGTCCTCAATGTTCAACTCCCACTTATGAGTGAGAACATGCAGTGTTTGGTTTTCTGGTCCTGTGTTAGGTTGCTGAAGATGACGGCTTTGGGCTTCATCCATGTCCCTGCAAAGGAGATGATCTCTTTTTTTTTTTTTTATGGCTGCATAGTATTCCGTGGTATATGTGTACTACATTTTCTTTATCCATTTTACTTTTCATGAGCATTTGGATTGGTTCCACGTCTTTGCTATTGTAAATAGTGTTGCAGTAAACATACGTGCGCATGCATCTTTATAGTAGAATGTTTTACATTCCTTTGAGTATATACCTGGTAATGGGATTGCTGGGTCAAATGGTATTTCTGGTTCTAGATCCTCGAGGAATCGCCACACTCTCTTCCACAATGGTTGAACTAATTTACATTCCCACCAACAGTGTAAATGCATTCTTATTTCTCTGCAGCCTCGCCAACATCTATTGTTTCCTGACTTTTTAATAATTGTCATTCTCACTGACGTGAGATGGTATCTCATTGTGGTTTTGATTTTCATTTCTCTGATGATCAGTGATGTTGAGTTTTGTTTGTTTGTTCTTGGAAATTTGTTTAAGTTCCTTGTAGATTCTGGATATTAGACCTTTGTCAGATGGATAGATTGCAAAAATTTTCTCCCATTCTGTAGGTTGCTTGTTAACTCTGATAATACTTTCTTTTGCTGTGTGGAAACTCTTTAGTTTAAGTAGATCCCATTTGTCAATTTTGGCTTTTGATGCCATTGTTTTTGGTTTTTGAGTCATGAAGTCTTTGCCCGTGCCTATGTCCTGAATGGTATTGCCTAGGTTTTCTTCTTGGGTTTTTGTGGTTTTGGGTTTTACTTTTAAGTCTTCAATCCATCTTGAGTTAATTTTTGTATAAGATGTGAGGAAGAGGTCCAGTTTTAGTTTTCATCACATGGCTAGCATGTTTTCCCAGCACCATTTACCAAATAGAAGATCCCTTTCCCATTGCTTGTTTTTTTCAGATTTGTCAAAGATCAGATGGCTGTAGATTTGAGGTGTTATTTCTGAGGTCTCTGTTCTGCTCCATTAGTCTACATTTCTGTTTTGTTATCAGTACCATGCTGTGTTGTTTTTTTTTTTTAACTGTGGTCTTGAAGTATATTTTGGAGTCAGGAAGCGTGATGTTTCCAGCTTTGTTCTTTTTGCTCAGGATTGTCTTGGTTATACAGGGTCTTCTTCAATTCTATATGAAATTTAAAATAGCTTTATTGTAATTCTGTGAAGAATGCCAATGGTAGTTTGAGGGAAATAGCACTGAATCTGTAAATTACTTTGGGCAGTATGTTCATTTTCATGATATTGATTCTTGCTATCCACGAGGATGGAATGAATTGCCATTTGTTTGTGTCCTCTTTTACGTCCTTGAGCAGTGGTTTGTAGTTTTCCTTGAAGAGGTCATTCACATTCCTTGTGAGCTGTATTTCTCAGTATTTTATTCGATTTGTAGCAATTTTGAATGGGAGTGCATTCGTGGTTTCATTCTCTGCTTGCCTATTGTTGGTGTGTAGGAATGCTTGTGATTTTTGCACATTGATGTTGTATCCTGAGACTTTGTTGAAGTTACTTATCAGTTCAAAAAGTGTTAGAGGCTGGGTGTGTTGGTTCACGCCTGGAGCTGCAGCATTTTGAAAGGCAAAGGGAGGCGGATCACCTGAGGTCAGGAGTTCGAAAGTAGCCTGGCCAACATGGTGAAACCCCGTCTCCACTGAAAAAAATACAAAAAAATTAGCCAGGTGTGGTGGTGCATGTCTGTAGTCCCAGCCACTTGAGAGGCTGAAGCAATAGAATCACTTGAACCCGGGAGATGGAGGTTGCAGTTAGCTGAGATCGCACAACTGCACTCCAGCCTGGGTGACAGAAGGAGTCTCTGTCTCAAAAAAAAAAAAAAAAAAAAAGTTTTTGGGCCGAGATGATGGGGGTTTTCTAAGTATAAATTACGTCATCTGAAAACAGAGACTACTTGACTTCCCCTCTTCCTATTTGAAGGCCTTTTATTTTTTCTCTTGCTTGATTGCCCTGGCCAGAACTTCCAATACTATGTTGAGTAGAAGTGGTGAGAGGGGACACACTTGTCTTGTATCAATTTTCAAAGGAATTCTTCCAGGTTTTGTCCATTCAGTATATTGGCTGTGGGTTTATCATAAATAGCTCTTATTATTTTGAGATACGTTCCATCAACACCTAGTTTGTTGAGAGTTTTTAACATGAAGGGATGTTGAATTTTATCAAAGGCCTTTTTTGCATCTATTGAGACAATCATGTGGTTTTCGTCTATGTTTCTGTTCCTGTGATGGATTACATTTATTGATTTGCATATGTTCAACAAACCTTCCATCCCAGGGATGAAGATGTCTTGACCGTGATGGAACTGTTTTTTGATGCGCTGCTCAATTTGGCTTCCCAGTATTTTATTGAGGATTTTTGCATCAAAGTTCTTCGGGGATATTGGCCTGAAGTTTTCTTTTTTTGTTTTGTCTCTGACAGGTTTTGTTATCAGGATGATGCTGCCTTCATAAACTGAGTTAGGAAGGAGTCCCTGTTTTTAAGTTGTTTGGAATAGTTTCAGAGAGAATGGTACCAGCTCCTTTTTGTACCTCTGGTAGAATTTGGGTGTGAATCCATCTGATCCTGGGCTTTTTTGGGTTGATAGGCTATTAATTACTGCCTCAATTTCAGAACTCCTTATTGGTATATTCAGGGATTCAATTTCTTTCCAGTTTAGTCCTGGTAGGGTGAATGCATCCAAGAATTTTTCCACTTTTTCTAGATTTTCTAGTTTATTTGTGTAGAGGTGTTTATGGTATTATCTGATGTTAGTTTGTATTTGTGTGGGGTCAATGGTGATATCCCCTTGATCATTTTTTATTGTGTCTATTTGATCCTTCTCTCTCATTTTTATTAGTCTAAGTAGCGGTCTATCTATTTTGTAAATTTTTTCAAAAACCAGCTCCCGGATTCAAGTTTTTTGGAGAGTTTTTCATGTCTGTATCTCATTCAGTTCTTCTCTGGTGTTAGTTATTTCTTGCCTTCTGCTAGCTTTTGGATTTGTTTTCTCTTGCCTCTCCAGCTCTTTTAATTGTGATGTTAGGGAGTTGATTTGAGATATTTCTAGCTTTCTGATGTGGACACTTTGTGCTATAAATTTCCCTCTTAACACTGCTTTAGTTGTATCCCAGAGGTTTTGGTATATTTTCTCTTTGTTCTCATTGGTTTCAAAAAACTACTTGATTTCTGCCTTAATTTCATTATTTACCCAGGAGTCATTCAGGAGGTTGTTCAATTTCCATGAAATTGTGTGGTTTTGAGTTTCTTAACCCGAGTTCTAATTTGATTGCACTGTGGTCTGAGAGACTATTGTGATTTCAGCTCTTTTGCATTTGCTGAGAAGTGTTTTACTTTCATTTATGTGGCCAATTTTAGAATAAGTGCCATGTGACACTGAGAAGAATGTATATGCTGTTGGTATGGAGTAAAGAGTTCTGTAGACGTCTACTAGGTCTGCTTGATCCAGACCTGAATTTACATGTTGGCCTGTCTTACTAGGCTGGGGAAGTTCTCCTGGATAATATCCCGAAATGTGTTTTCCAGCTTGTTTCCATTCTCCCTGTCTCCTTCTGGTACTCCAAGCAATTGTAGGTTCGTCTGGAGGGGCCAAGATGGTGAAATAAGAACCGCTCCAGTCTGTAGCTCCCAGTGAGACCTACACAGAAGGTGGGTGATTTCTGCATTTCCAACTGAGGTATCCAGTTCATCTTATTGGGAATGGTTAAGCAGTGGCTCCAACCTGTGGAGGGTGAGCAGAAGCAGGGTGGAGGGTCACTTCACCCAGGAAGTACAAGGGCCTGAGGATCTCCCTCCCACCAGCCAAGGGAAGCCATGATGAACTGTGCTACCCAGCCAGGTTACTACGCTTTTTCCATGTTTTCTTGCAATCTGCAAATCAGGAGATTCCCTTGTGTGCCTACACCTCAAGGGCCCAGAATTTCAAGCACAAAACTGGTTGGCTGTCTGGGTAGACACTGATCTAGCTGAAGGAGTTTATTTTTTTATTTTTTGTACTGCAGAGGTGCCTGGAACCCCAGGGAGACAGAACTGTCCACTTCCCTGGAAAGGGGGTTGAAGCCAGGGACCCAAGAGATCTCGCTCGGTGGGCCTCACTCCCACAGAGCCCAGTAAGCTAAGAAATACTGGCTTGAAATTTTCGCTGCCAGCCCAGCAGTCTGAAGTCAACCTGGGATTGTCCAGCGTGGTGTTGCAGAGGGGTGTTCGCCATTACTGAGGCTTTAGTAGGCGGTTGTACCCTGACAGTGCTAAGGAGGCTGGGAGGTCTGGGCTGGGTGTAACAAAGCAGCTGTGGCCAGACTGCTTCTCTAGATTTCTCTTGACTGGACAGGGCATCTCTGAATGAAAGATAACAGTCCCAGTCAGCAGCTTAGAGACAAAACCCCCACTTCCTTGGGGCATCGCACATGGGGTGAGGGGCGGCTGTGGGTGCAGCTTCAGTGGATTTAATCATTCCTGCCTGTCAGCGCCGAAGAGAGCAGCTGATCCTGACAAGAGGCATTCTCCCAGCACACTGCATCAGCTCCGCTAGGGGACAGACTGCCTCCTCAAGTGAGTGCCTGACTCCACATCTTCCTGACTGGGAGAAACCTCTCAACAGGGCCGACAAATACCTCATACAGGGGAGTTCCAGCTGGCATAAGGCTGGTGCCCCTCTGGGATGAAACTTCCAGAGAAAGGAGTAGGCAGCAATCTTTTCTGTTCTGCAGAATAACCAGTTAGAGAAGAACGTAAATGACCTGATGGAGCTGAAAAACACAGCATGAGAACTTCGTGAAGCATACACAAATATCAATAGTTGAATTAATCAAGCAGAAGAAGGGATATCAGAGAGTGAAGATCAACTTAATGAAATACAGCATGGAAACAAGATTAGAGACAAATAAAAAGGAACAAACAAAGCCTCCATGAAATATGGGAGTATGTGAAAAGACCAAAGCTACGTTTGATTGGTGTACCTAAAAGTGATGGGGAGAATGAAACCAAGTTAGAAAACACTCTTCAGGATATTATGCAGGAGAACTTGCCCAACCTAGCAAGAGAGGTCAACATTCAAATTCAGGAAATACAGAGAACCCACGAAGATACTGCTCGAGAAGAGCAACCCAAAAACACATAATCGTCACATTCAGCAAGGTTGAATTGAAGGAAAACTGTTACGGGCAGCCAGAGAGAAAGATCAGGTAACCCACAAATGGAAGCCCATCAGACTAGCAGTGGATCTTTCTGCAGAAACCCTACAAGCCAGAAGAGAATGGGGGCCAATATTCAACATTCTTAAAGAAAAGAATTTTCAACTTGGAATTTCCTATCCAGCCAAACTAAGCTTCATAAGCAAAGGAGAAATAAAATCCCATACAGAGAAGCAAATGCTGAGAGATTTTGTCATCACCAGGCCCTCCTTACAAGAGCTACTGAGGGAAGCACTAAATATGAAAAGGAGAAACCGGTATCAGCCACTGCAAAAACATGCCAAATTCTAAACACCATCAACACAATGGAGAAACTGCATCAACTAATGTACAAAATAAGCAGGCAGCGTCATAAGGACAGGATCAAATTGACACATAACAATATTAACCTGAAATGTAAATGGGTTAAATGCCTCAAATAAAAGAAACAGACTGACAAATTAGATAAAATGTCAAGTCTTATCAGTGTGCTGTGTTCAGGAGATGCATCTCACATGCAAAGACACAAATAGGCTATAAATAAAAGGATGGAGGAATATGTACCAAGCAAAATGGAAAGAAAAAAAAAAAAAAGCAAGGGTTGCAATTCTAATCTCTGATAAAACAGACTTTAAACCAACAAACATAAAAAAGGCACAGAAGGGCATTACATAATGGTAAAAAGATCAATGCAACAAGAAGAGCTAACTATCCTAAATATCTATGCACTCAATACAGCAGCACCCAGATTCATAAAGCAAGTTCTAGAGACATACAAAGAGACTTAGACTCCCACACAACAATAGTGGGAAATATTGACACTCCACCATCATACTAGACAGATTGACAAGGCAAATAATTAACAAGGATATTCAGGACTTGAACTCAGCTCTGAACCAAGCAGACCTAATAAACATCCACAGAACTCTCCACCCCAAATCAACAGAATTTACATTATTCTCAGCACCACATTGCACTTACTCTAAAATTGATCATATAATTGAAAGTAAAACACTCCTCAGCAAATGCAAAAGAATGGAAATCATAACAAACAGTCTCTCAGACCAAAATGCAATCAAATTAGAACTCAGGATTAAGAAACTGACTCAAAACCGCACAACAAACAGAACAACCTGTTCCTGAATGGCTACTGGGTAAATAATGAAATTGAGGCAGAAATAAATAAGTTATTTGAAACCAATGAGAACAAAGACATAATGTGCCAGAATCTCTGGGACACAGCTACAGCAGTGTTTAGAAGGAAATTTACAGCACTGAATGCCCACAAAAGCAAAGAGGAAAGATGTAAAATTGACACCCTAACATGACAATTAAAAGAACTAGAGAAGCAAAAGCAAACAAGTTCAAAAGCTAGCAGCAGGCAAGAAATAACTAAGATAAAAGCAGAACTGAAGGAGATAGAGACATGAAAAACCATTAAAATAATTAATGGATCCAGGAACTGGTTTTTTGAAAAGATCAACAAAATATATAGACCACTAGCCAAACTAATAAAGAAGAAAAGAGAGAAGAATCAAATAGATGCAATAAAAAAATAATAAAGGGGATAAAACCACTGATCCCACAGAAATACAAACTACCATCAGAGAATACTATAAACATCTCTATGCAAATAAACTAGAAAATCTAGAAGAAATAGAGAAATTCCTGGAAACATACACCTCCCAAGTCTAAACCAGGAAGAAGTGGAATCCTGAATAAACCAATAACGAGTTCTGAAATTGAGCCAGTTATTAATAGCCTATCAACCAAAAAAAAGTCCAGGACCAGATGGATTTACACCTGAATTCTACCAGAGGTACAAAGAAGAGCTGATACTTTTCCTTCTGAAACTCTTCCAAACAATAGAAAATAAGAGACTCCTTCCTAACTCATTTTACAAGGCCAGCATCATCCTGATACCAAAACCTGGCAGAGACACAACAAAAATTTCAGGACAATATCCCTGATGGACATCGATGCAAAAATCCTCAATAAAATACTGACAAACCAAATCCAGCAGCACATCAAAAAGCTTATTCGCCATGATCAAGTCAGCTTCATCCCTGCAATGCAAGGCTCGTTCAACATATACAAATCAATAATCGTAATCCATCACATAAACAGAACCAATGACAAAAACCACATGATTATCTCAATAGATACAGAAAAGAACTTTGATAAAATCCAGCATTCCTTCATGTTAAAAATTCTCAATATACTAGGTATTGATGGAACGTATCTCAAAATAATAAGAGCTATTTATGAAAAACCCATAGCCAATATCATATCGAATGGTCAAAAGCTGGAAGCATTTCCTTTGAAAACCAGCACAAGACAAGGATGCCCTCTCTTGACACTCCTATTCAATGATTGTTGGAAGCTCTGGCCAGGGCAATCAGGCAAGCAAAAGAAATAAAGCAACTTCAAATAGAAAAAGAGAAAGTCAAATTGTGTCTATTTGCAGATGATATGATTCCATATTTAGAATACCCCACCCTCTCAGCCCCAAAACTCCTTAAGCTGATAAGCAACTTCAGAAGAGTCTCAGGATGCAAAATCAATGTGTGAAAAGAGCAAGCATTCCTATACACCAATAATAGACATGCAGAGAGCCAAATCATGAGTGAACGTCCATTCACAATTGCTACAAAAAGAATAAAATACCTAATAATACAACTTACAAAGGATATGAGGGACCTCATCAGGAACTACAAACCACTGCTCAAAGACAAGAGAGGACACAAAGAAATGGGAAAAAAAATCCCATGCTCATGGATAGAGAGAATCACTATCTTGAAAATAACCATACTGCCAGTCATTTATAGATTCAACGCTATTCCCATGAAGCTAGCATTGACTTTCTTCACAGAATTAGAAAAAAACACTATAAATTTTGTATGGAAACCAAAAAAAGCCTGCATAGCAAGATAATCCTAAACAAAAAGAACAAAGCTGGAGGCATCAGGCTACCAGACTTCAAACTATACTACAATGTTGCAGTAACCAAAATGTCATGGTACTGGTACAAAATAAGATATATAGATGAATGTAACAGATCAGAGAGCTCAGAAATACCACCATATATCTACAACCATCTGATCTTTGGCAAACCTGACAAAAACAAGCAATGGGAAAAGGCTTCCCTATTTAATAAATGGTGTTGGAAAACTGGCTAGCCATATACAGAAAACAGAATCTGGTCTCTCTTTCATACCCTATACAAAAATTAAGTCAAGATGGATTAAGGACTTAAATGTCAAGTCCAAAACCATAAAAACCCTAGAAGAAAACCTAGGCAATATCATTCAGGATACACGCATGGACAAAGAATTCATGACTAAAAATGAAAAGCAATTGCAAAAAAGCCAAAATTGACAAATGGAATCTAATTGAACTAAAGTGCTTCTGCACAGCAAAAGAAACTATCATCAGAGCGGATAGGAAACCCACAGAAAGGGAGAAAATTTTTGCAATCTACCCATCTGACAAAGGTCTAATATCCAGAATTTATAAGGAACTTAAACAAATTTATAAGAATAAAGCAACTCCACCAAAAAGTGGTCAAAAACATGAACAGACACTTTTCAAAAGAAGACATTTATGCAGCCAAAAAATATATGAAAAAAGCTCATAATCACTGGTCATTAGAGAAATGCAAATTAAAACTACAATGAGATACCATCTCATGACTGTCAGAATGGCAATTATGAAAAAGTCAGGAAACAATAGATACTGGCAAGGCTGTGGAGAAATAGGAATGCTTTTACACTGTTGGTGGGAATGTAAATTAGTACATTGTGGAAGGCAGTGTGGCAATTCTTCAAGTATCTAGAACCAGAAATACCGTTTGACCCAGCAATCCCATTACTGGGTATATACCCAAAAGATTACAGATTATTCTACTATAAAAATATATGCACACGTATGTTTACTGCAGCACTGTTTACAATAGCAAAGACTTGGAACTAGCCCAAATGCCCGTCAATGCTAGACTGGATAAAAAAAATGTGGCACATATATACCATGAAATACTAGGCAGCCATAAAAAGGATGAGTTCATGTGGTTTGCAGGGACATGGATGAAGCTGGAAGCCATCATTCTCAGTAAACTAACACAGGAACAGAAAACCAAACACTGCATGTTCTCACTCATAATTGGGAGTTGAACAATGAGAACACATGGACACAGGGAGGGAAAAAACACACACCGGGACCTGTCAGGGAGTGAGTCAAGGGAAGGGAGCATTAGGACAAACACCTAAAGCATGCGGAGTCTGAAACCTAATTGACGTGTTGATAGGTGCAGGAAACCACCATGGCACGTGTATATCTATGTAACACACCTGAACGTTTTACACATGTATCCCAGAACTTAAAGTAAAATTTAAAAAAAAGAAAAAAAAAAAAAAGCCTGGAACCAGAAGCCAACTTGAGACACTAGAGAAGTTTAATTACTTCTAAATTCCCCAGATAAAGAATTGGCTTCTGGGTGGCCTTTTTGATGGTCACCAAGGGGTCTTTTCTCCCTTCATTATACTTCTACATTCCTCATATAAGTTGGTTTCTCTATGGGGCTTACTTGATAGTCACCAGGTGATTTTGTTCTCAGTTACCTTAAAGTTACAATTAATATCCTAAATGTCTAATAATTGAATTTGAATTATTATCAACCTAGCTTCAATGAAATATAAAAACTCTGCTCCTGAGGCACACATAGGCTCAAAATAAAGGAAGGGAGGCAGATCTACCAAGCAAATGGAGAACAAAAAAAAAGCAGGGGTTGCAACCCTAGTCTCTGATAAAACAGACTTTAAACCAACAAAGAAGAAAAGAGACAAAGAAGGCCATTACATAATGGTAAAGGGATCAATTCAGCAAGAAGAGCTAATTATTCTAAATATATATGCATCCAATACAGGAGCACCCAGATTCAGAAAGCAAGTCCTTAGAGACTTACAAAGAGACTTAGACTCCCATACAATAATAATGGGAGACTTAAACACCCCATTGTCAACATTAGACAGATCAACGAGACAGAAAGTTAATAAGGATATCCAGGAATTTAACTCAACTTTGAACCAAGCAGACCTAAGAGACATCTATAGAACTCTCCACCCCAAATCAACACAATAAACATTCTTCTCAGCACCACATCACACTTATTCCAAAATTGACCACATAGTTGGAAGTAAAGCACTCCTCAGCAAATGTACAAGAACAGAAATTATAACAACTGTCTCTCAGACCACAGTACAATGAAACTAGATATCAGGACTAAGAAACTCAATCAAAATCGCTCAACTACATGGAGACTGAACAACCTGCTCCTGAATGACTACTGGGTACATAACGAAATGAAGGCAGAAATAAAGATGTTCTTTGAAAACAATGAGAACAAAGATACAACATACCAGAATCTCTGGGACACATTTAAAGCAGTGTGTAGATGGAAATTTATAGCACTAAATGCCCACAAGAGAAAGCAGGAAAGATCTAAAATTGACACTTTAACATCACAATTAAAAGAACTAGAGAAGCAAGAGCAAACACATTCAAAAGCTAGCAGAAGGCAAGAAATCACTAAGATCAGAGCAGAACTGTAAGAGATAGAGACACAAAAAACCCTTCAAAAAATCAATGAATCCAGGAGCTGGTTTTTTGAAAAGATCAACAAAATTGATAGACTACTAGCAAGACTAATAATGAAGAAAAGAGAGAACAATCAAATAGATGCAATAAAAAATG
This sequence comes from Trachypithecus francoisi, assembly GCF_009764315.1. Classification (NCBI taxonomy): domain Eukaryota; kingdom Metazoa; phylum Chordata; class Mammalia; order Primates; family Cercopithecidae; genus Trachypithecus; species Trachypithecus francoisi. Next base: position 116,213 of record NW_022680573.1, on the reverse strand, counting down.
ATAAAGGGGATATCACCACCGACCCCACAGAAATACAAATTACCATCAGAGAATACTATAAACACCTCCATGTAAATAAACTAGAAAACCTAGAAGAAATGGATAAATTCCTGGACACATCCACTCTCCCAAGACTAAACCAGGAAGAAGTTGAATCCCTGAATAGACCAATAGCAGGCTCTGAAGTTGAGGCAATAATTAGTAGCCTACCAACAAAAAAAGTCCAGGACCAGATGGATTCACAGCCGAATTCTACCAGAGGTACAAGGAGGAGCTGGTACCATTCCTTTTGAAACTATTCCAATCAATAGAAAAGAGGCAATCCTCCCTAACTCATTTTATGAGGCCAACATCATCCTGATACCGAAGCCTGACAGAGACACAACAAAAAAAGAGAATTTTGACCAATATCCCTGATGAACATTGATGCAAAAATCCTCAATAAAATACTGGCAAACCAAATCCAGCAGCACATCAAAAAGCTTATCCATCATGACCAAATGGATTTCATCCCTGGGATTCAAGGCTGGTTCAACATACGCAAATCAATAAACATAATCCAGCATATAAACAGAACCAAAGACAAAAACCATGTGATTATCTCAATAGATGCAGAAAAGGCCTTTGACAAAATTCAACAGCCCTTCATGATAAAAACTCTCAATAAACTAGGTATTGATGGAACGTATCTCAAAATAATAAGAGCTATTTATGACAAACCACAACCAATATCATACTGAATGGGCAAAAACTGGAGGCATTCCCTTTGAAAACTGGCACAGGAGAGGGGTGCCCTCTCTCACCACTCCTATTCAACATAGTGTTGGAAGTTCTGGCTAGGGCAATCAGGCAAGAGAAAGAAATCAAGGTATTCAATTAGGAAAAGAAGAAGTCAAATTGTCCCTGTTTGCAGATGACATGATTGTATATTTAGAAAACCCCATTGTCTCAGCCCAAAATCTCCTTAAGCTGATAAGCAACTTCAGCAAAATCTCAGGATACAAAATCAATGTGCAAAAATCACAAGCATTCCTATACGCCAATAACAAATAGAGAGTCAAATCATGAATGAACTCCCATTCACAATAGCTTCAAAGAGGATAAAATACCTAGGAATCCAACTTACAAGGCATGTGAAGGACCCCTTCAAGGAGAACCTCAAACCACTGTTCAGTGAAATAAAAGAGGACACAAACAAATGGAAGAACATACCATGCTCATGGATAGGAAGAATCAATATCATGAAAATGGCCATACTGCCAAAGGTAATTTATAGTTTCAATGCCATCCCCATTAAGCTACCAATGACTTTCTTCACCGAATTGGAAAAAACTACTTTAAAGTTCATGTAGAACCAAAAAAAGCCCGCATAGCAAGACAATCCTAAACAAAAAGAACAAAGCTGGAGGCATCAGGCTACCAGACTTCAAACTATACTACAATGTTGCAGTAACCAAAACGTCATGGTACTGGTACAAAATCAGATATATAGATGAATGGAACAGATCAGAGAGCTCAGAAATACCACCATATATCTACAACCATCTGATCTTTGGCAAACCTGACAAAAACAAGCAATGGGGAAAGGATTCCCTATTTAATAAATGGTGCTGGGAAAATTGGCTAGCCATAAGTAGAAAGCTGAAACTGGATCCTTTCCTTACTCCTTATATGAAAATTAGCTCAAGATGGATTAGAGACTTAAATGTTAGACCTAAAACCACAAAAGCCCAGAAGAAAACCTAGATAATACCATTCAGGACATAGGCATGGGCAAGGACTTCATGTCTAAAACACCAAAAGCAATGGCAACAAAAGCCAGAATTGACAAGTGGGATCTAATTAAATTAAAGAACTTCTGCACAGCAAAAGAAACTACCATCAGAGTGATCAGGCAACCTACAGAATGGGAGAAAATTTTTGCAATCTACTCATCTGACAAAGGGCTAATATCCAGAATCTACAAAGAACTCAAACAAATTTACAAGAAAAAAACAAACAACGCCATCAAAAAGTGGGGAAAGGATATGAACAGACACTTCTCAAAAGAAGAGATTTATGCAGCCAACAGACACATGAAAAAATGCTCATCATCACTGGCCATCAGAGAAACGCAAATCAAAACCACAATGAGATACCATCTCACACCAGTTAGAATGGCAATCATTCAAAAGTCAGGAAACAAGAGATGCTGGAGAGGATGTGGAGAAATAGGAACACTTTTACACTGTTGATGGTACTGTAAACTAGTTCAAGCATTATGGAAAACAGTGTGGCGATTCCTCAAGGATCTAGAACTAGAAATACCATTTGACCCAGCAATCCCATTACTATGTATATATCCAAAGGATTATAAATCATGCTGCTATAAAGACACATGCACACGTATGTTTATTGCAGCACTATTCACAATAGCAAAGACTTGGAATCAACCCAAATATCCATCAGTGACAGACCGGATTAAGAAAATGTGGCACATATACACCATGGAATACTATGCAGCCATAAAAAGGGATGAGTTTGTGTCCTTTGTAGGGACATGGATGCAGCTGGAAACCATCATTCTCAGCAGACTGTCACAAGAACAGAAAACCAACACCGCATGTTCTCACTCATAGGTGGGAATTGAAGAATGAGATCACTTGGACACAGGAAGGGGAACATCACACACTGAGCCTATTGTGGGGAGCGGGGAGGGGGTAGGGATAGCATTAGGAGATATACCTAATGTAAATGATGAGTTAATGGGTGCAGCACACCAACATAGCATATGTATACATATGTAACAAACCTGCACATTGTGCACATGTACCCTAGAACTTAAAGTATAATAATAAAAAAAATTCTACTCCTGTAAATCTCTGCAGCCTCCTTAGGTTATTGTCACAGATTATGTATTTAAATATTTGTGCCCCACGTATGTTTATTGCAGCACTATTCACAATAGCAAAGACTTGGAATCAACCCAAATGTCCATCTGTGACAGACTGGATTAAGAAAATGTGGCACATATACACCATGGAATACTATGCAGCCATCAAAAAGGATGAGTTTGAGTCCTTTGTAGGGACATGGATGCAGCTGGAATCCATCATTCTTAGCAAACTATCACAAGAAGAGAAAACCAAACACCGCATGTTCTCACTCATAGGTGGGAACTGAACAATGAGATCACTTGGACTCGGGAAGGGGAACATCACACACTGGGGCCTATCATGGGGAGGGGGGAGGAGGGAGTGATTGCATTGGGGAGTTATACATGATATAAACGTTATGCACATGTACCCTAGAACTTAAAGTATAATAAAAAATAAATAATAAAAGAAAAAAAAATAAATAAATATTTGTGCCCATTAATATAGGTCTATAGTTGTTTTATATACTTTTAAATTATGTAGGAAATAAGAAGAGAAGTTACAATTCAAAGGTACAACAATACTGCCTTTTATATTTACTCATGTTGTTACTTTTATCAGTTTTTTAAAAATATTGTTTTCACTTATTGCTTAATGTCCTTTTATTTCAGCTTCAAGAACTCATTTTAATTTTTTTTTTTGTATGGCAGTCCCACTAGTGGTGAACTTTCTCATGCATTGTTAATCTGGGAAAGTCTTAATTTCATTTTTTTAAAGATAATTTTGTTGAATATTTCCATTTCTTGACAGTTTTTTCTTTTTCTTTTTGAAATTTAAAGAAAAAGTTTATTGACAATCTGAAAGACAATTTCTAAAAGATTTACTTTTCCAGAAGCTGTAGCTACACAATGCAGTGTTTATTATGATAAAATGTGCATTAGACACAAATACAAAAATCATGAAACAAGCCACAATTCTTCAAAAATTTGACCAAAGATAAAAAGCCTAAGGAACAACATGGATGACTTAAAAAAATGAGCGCTTTACTTTAGGCTCCATACAAAAGGAAGAACAAATGGATGAGTGTGTTAGTTATTAAACTGAATTGAATCTTTGACTCTAAGACTTAGAGCATTGTGTCATATAACATTAGCATGGTATAAAAGTGCATGATATTAAAGGAATAGAACCACTGACACTCAAAAGGAGCTTTGTCAATTAAGCAATTAAACACTCTACAGCATGCCGCTCAGTTGTCCATTATTTAATAAACAGGTAGCAACTTTATAACAAAAATGGTAAGAAAACACAACAGGAGTTATATGCTTTTTTATTTTCTCTGTTTAAAATCAAAGAGAAAACAATAATCAATTATGTTATACCCTATCTTCAATATATATCACTCATAAAAGAGAAGGACTAAAAACAAAGAATATCTTTACAGATATCCAACTATATAGAGAGTGTTATCACCTCTCACACAGGTTTTGATGATACTCAGGAGGAATCACGTCATAATTACTGACAGTAAACAAAGTTGCAGAATATTTTTCTGGGTTTTTTAGGAATTATCATAAAGATTCATTAATTAAGCAAGATTATTCTCATCCAGGGTGTATAATCCAAAGTTCCTCCCATTTGTACAAATGATCTGTCTAGCTGTGGTGTTCCATACATCTGGGACATGGGTGTACCAGGGTGATCTCCTAGGATTTCAGCATACTGTGGTCTCTCAAATTTGTAGAGTAGCTGATTGACAAGCATTGCATTGAGGTACAGGAATACCTTGTTTTATTGCACTTTGTATTACTGTAGTTCTCAGATATTGCATCTTTTTTTTTTTTTATAAATGGACAGTTTCTGGTAACTCTGCATTGAGCAAATCTGGTATCATTTACCAACACCATGTGCTCACTTTGTGTCTGTTATATTTTGGTAATTCTTGCAACATTTTAAACTTTTTAACCATTATTATGTGTGTTCTAGTGATCTATAATTAATGATCTTTGATATTACCATTGTAATTGTCTGGAGGCACACAAACTGCACCCATAAATGATGGAAAACTTAATAACATTGTGTGCATACTGATTGCTGCACTAATGGGCTGTTCCTCCATCACTCTCACTCTCCTCAGGTCTCCTTATTCTATGAGACACAGTATTGAAATCAGGCCAATTAACAACCCTGTAATGGCCTCTAAATGTTCTGTAATGGCCTCTAAATGTTCAAGTGAAGAGAAGAGTCACATCTCTCTCGTTTTAAATCAAAAGCTAGAAATGATTAAGTTTAGTGAAAAGGCATGTAGAAATCCAAGAGAGGATGAAAGTTAGGCCTCTTGTGCCCAACAGCCAAAGTGTGAATGCCAAAAAATGTTTTTGAAGGAAATTAAAAGTGCGATTCCAGTGAATTTATAAGTGACAAGAAAGTTGAACATCCTTATTACTGATATGGAGAGAGTTTTAGTAGTCATAATAGAATATTAAACCAGCCACGACATACCCTCTAGCCAAAGTCTAATTCAGAGCAAGGCCCTAACTGTATTCAATTCTATGAAGGCTGAGAGAGATGATAAAGTTGTAGAAAGAAGTTTGCAGCTAGAAAAAGTTGGCTCATGTGGCTTAAGGAAAAAAGTGGTCTTCATAATATAAAACTACACGGTGAAGCAGGAAGTGCTGATGTAGAAGCTGCATCAGGTTATCCGGAAGATTTAGCTAAAATAACCGATGAAGGTGGCTATACTACAAAGATTTTCAATGTAGATAAAACAGCCTTATATTAGGAGAATATAATATATAGAACTTTCATAAGTTCTATGAGGTCAATGCCTGGCTTTAAAATTTCCAATGATAGGCTGACTCTCTTATTAGGGGCTAATGCAGCTGGTGACTTTAAATTGAAGTCAATGCTCATTTGATATTTTAAAAAGTCCCAGGGATCTTAAGAATTTGCTAAATCTACTCTGCCTGTGCCCAGAACAACCGAACCCAGATGACCGCACATCTATTTACAGCATGCTTAACTGAGTATTTTAAGCTCACTGTCAAGACTTACAGCTCATTAAAAAGTTTATTTCAATGTATTATTGTTCATTGACAATGCACCTGGTTACCCAAGAGCGCTAATGGAGATGAACAAGGAGAGTAATGTTGTTTTCATGTCTGCTAACACAATATCCATTCTGCAGCCCATGGATTAAGGAGTTATTTTGACTTTAAATGTAAATCTTGTTATTTAAGAAATACATTTCATAAGGCTATAGCTGCCACAGTTTGTAATTCCTTTGATCAATCTGTACAAAGTACTTTGAAAACTACCTGGAAGGATTCATAATTCCAGATGTGACTACACATTTGTGATTCATGGGAGGAGATTAAAATATTAACATTAAGCTTGGAAAAAGTTGATTCCAATCCTCCTAGATAATTTTGAGGGGTTCAAGACTTCAGTGAAGAAAGTACCTGCAAATGTGATGAAAATAGCAAGATAAGATTAGAAGTGGCACCTGAAGATGTGACTGAATTTCTGCAACAATATGTTAAAATTTGTATCGATGAGAAGTTGCTTTCTATGTATGAGCAAAGTAAGTTGTTTATTGAGATGGAATCTACTCCTGGTGAAGATACTGTAAATTATTGACATGAAAACAAAGGATTTTAATTATTAGATAAGTTTAGTTAGTAAGGTAGTGGTGGGATTTGAGAAGATTGACTCCAGTTTTGAAAGAAGTTCTAATGGGTAAAATGCTATCCAACAACATTACATATTACAGAGAAATCTTTTAGAAAAGAAAGCGTCAATAAACATACGTGTGCATGTGTCTTTGTAGTAGAGTAATTTATAATCCTTTGGGTATATACCCAGTAGTGGGATGGTCATATGATATTGCGGCACTATTCACAATAGCAAAGACTTGGAATCAACCCAAATGTCCATCTGTGACAGACTGGATTAAGAAAATGTGGCACATATACACCATGGAATACTATGCAGCCATCAAAAAGGATGAGTTTGCGTCCTTTGTAGGGACATGGATGCAGCTGGAAACCATCATTCTTAGCAAACTATCACAAGAAGAGAAAACCAAACACCGCATGTTCTCACTCATAGGTGGGAACTGAACAATGAGATCACTTGGACTCGGGAAGGGGAACATCACACACTGGGGCCTATCATGGGGAGGGGGGAGGAGGGAGGGATTGCATGGGGAGTTATACATGATATAAACGTATGCACATGTACCCTAGAACTTAAAGTATAAAAAAAAATAAAAAAAGAAAAAAAAAAAAAAGAAAAAAAAAACAAAATAAAATAAAATAAAATAAAATTATTTACAATGAAAAAAAAAAAGAAAAGAAAGCGTCAACCAATGTTGCAAACCTCTTTTTTTTTTTTTTTTTTTTATTATACTTTAAGTTCTAGGGTACATGTGCATGACGTTTATATCATGTTAATTCCCCAATGCAATCCCTCCCTCCTCCCCCCTCCCCATGATAGGCCCCAGTGTGTGATGTTCCCCTTCCTGAGTCTAAGTGATCTCATTTTTCAGTTCCCACCTATGAGTGAGAACATGCGGTGTTTGGTTTTCTCTTCTTGTGATAGTTTGCTAAGAATGATGGTTTCCAGCTGCATCCATGTCCCTACAAAGGACGCAAACTCATCCTTTTTGATGGCTGCATAGTATTCCATGGTGTATATGTGCCACATTTTCTTAATCCAGTCTGTCACAGATGGACATTTGGGTTGATTCCAAGTCTTTGCTATTGTGAATAGTGCCGCAATAAACATAGTGTGCATGTGTCTTTGTAGTAGAGTAATTTATAATCCTTTGGGTATATACCCAGTAGTGGATGGCTGGGTCATATGGTACATCTAGTTCTAGATCCTGGAGGAATCGCCATACTGTTTTCCATAATGGTTGAACTAGTTTACAATCCCACCAACAGTGTAAAAGTGTTCCTATTTCTCCACATCCTCTCCAACACCTGTTGTTTCCTGACTTCTTAATGATTGCCATTCTAACTGGTGTGAGATGGTATCTCATTGTGGTTTTGATTTGCATTTCTCTGATGGCCAGTGATGATGAGCATTTTTTCATGTGTCTGTTGGCTGTATGGATGTCTTCTTTTGAGAAATGTCTGTTCATATCTTTTCCCACTTTTTGATGGGGTTGTTTGTTTTTTTCTTGTATATTTGTTTGAGTTCTTGGTAGATTCTGGATATTAGCCCTTTGTCAGATGAGTAGGTTGCAAAAATTTTTTCCCATTCTGTAGGTTGCCTGTTCACTCTGATGGTACTTTCTTTAGCTGTGCAAAAGCTCTTTAGTTTAATTAGATCCCATGTGTCAATTTTTGCTTTTGCTGCCGTTGCTTTTGGTGTTTTAGACATGAAGTCCTTGCCCATGCCTATGTCCTGAATGGTACTACCTAGATTTTCTTCTAGGGTTTTTATGGTATTAGGTCTAACATTTAAGTCTCTAATCCATCTTGAATTAATCTTTGTATAAGGGGTAAGGAAAGGATCCAGTTTCAGCTTTCTACCTATGGCTAGCCAATTTTCCCAGCACCATTTATTAAATAGGGAATCCTTTCCCCATTTCTTGTTTCTCTCAGGTTTGTCAAAGATCAGATGCCTGTAGATGTGTGGTATTATTTCTGAGGACTCTGTTCTGTTCCATTGGTCTATATCTCTGTTGTGGTACCAGTACCATGCTGTTTTGGTTACTGTAGCCTTGTAGTATAGTTTGAAGTCAGGTAGCGTGATGCCTCCAGCTTTGTCCTTTTGACTTAGGATTGTTGGCAATGCGGGCTTTTTTGGTTCCATATGAACTTTAAAGCCATTTTTTCCAATTTGTGAAGAAAGTCATTGGTAGCTTGATGGGGATGGCATTGAATCTATAAATCACCTTGGGCAGTGTGGCCATTTTCACGATATTGATTCTTCCTATCCATGAGCATGGTATGTTCTTCCATTTGTTTGTGTCCTCTTTGATTTCACTGAGCATGGTTTGTAGTTCTCCTTGAAGAGGTCCTTGACATCCCTTGTAAGCTGGATTCCTAGGTATTTTATTCTCTTTGAAGCAATTGTGAATGGAAGTTCATTCCTGATTTGGCTCTCTGCTTGTCTGTTACTGGTGTATAAGAATGCTTGTGATTTTTGCACATTAATTTTGTATCCTGAGACTTTGCTGAAGTTGCTTATCAGCTTAAGCAGATTTTGGGCTGAGACAATGGGGTTTTCTAAATATACAATCATGTCATCTGCAAAGAGGGACAATTTGAACTTCTTTTCCTAACTGGATACCCTTGATTTCTTTCTCTTGCCTGATTGCCCTAGCCAGAACTTCCAACACTATGTTGAATAGGAGTGGTGAGAGAGGGCATCCCTGTCTTGTGCCAGTTTTCAAAGGGAATTTTTCCAGTTTTTGCCCATTCAGTATGATATTAGCTGTGGGTTTGTCATAAATAGCTCTTATTATTTTGAGGTACGTTCCATCAATACCAATTTATTGAGCGTTTTTAGCATAAAGGGCTGTTGAATTTTGTCAAAAGCCTTTTCTGCATCTATTGAGATAATCATGTGGTTCTTGTCTTTGGTTCTGTTTATATGCTGGATTACGTTATTGATTTGCGAATGTTGAACCAGCCTTGCATCCCAGGGATGAAGCCCACTTGATCATGGTGGATAAGCTTTTTGATGTGCTGCTGAATCCGGTTTGCCAGTATTTTATTGAGGATTTTTGCATCGATGTTCATCAGGGATATTGGTCTAAAATCTCTCTTTTTGTTGTGTCTCTGCCAGGCTTTGGTATCAGGATGATGTGGCCTCATAAAAAGAGTTAGGGAGGATTCCCTCTTTTTCTATTGATTGAAATAGTTTCAGAAGGAATGGTACCAGCTCCTCCTTGTACCTCTGGTAGAATTCAGCTGTGAATCCATCTGGTCCTGGACTTTTTTTGGTGGGTAGGCTATTAATCGTTGCCTCAATTTCAGAGCCTGTTATTGGTCTATTCAGGGATTCAACTTCTTCCTGGTTTAGTCTTGGGAGAGTGTAAGTGTCCAGGAAATTATCCATTTCTTCTAGATTTTCTAGTTGATTTGCATAGAGGCATTTATAGTATTCTCTGATGGTTGTTTGTATTTCTGTGGGGTCGGTGGTGATATCCCCTTCATCATTTTTATTGCGTCTATTGATTCCTCTCTCTTTTCTTCTTTATTAGTCTTGCTAGCGGTCTGTCAATTTTGTTGATCTTTTCAAAAAACCAACTCCTGGATTCATTGATTTTTTGGAGGGTTTTTTGTGTCTCTATCTCCTTCAGTTCTGCTCTGATCTTAGTTATTTCTTGCCTTCTGCTAGCTTTTGAATGTGTTTGCTCTTGCCTCTCTAGTTCTTTTAATTGTGATGTTAGAGTGTCAATTTTAGATCTCTCCTGCTTTCTCTTGTGGCATTTAGTGCTATAAATTTCCCTCTACACACTGCTTTAAATGTGTCCCAGAGATTCTGGTATGTTGTATCTTGTTCTCATTGGTTTCAAAGAACATCTTTATTTCTGCTTTCATTTCGTTATGTACCCAGTAGTCATTCAGGAGCAGGTTGTTCAGTTTCCATGTAGTAGTTGAGCGGTTTTGATTGAGTTTCTTAGTCCTGAGTTCTAGTTTGATTGCACTGTGGTCTGAGAGACAGTTTGTTATAATTTCTGTTCTTGTACATTTGCTGAGGAGTGCTTTACTTCCAATTATGTGGTCAATTTTGGAATAAGTGCGATGTGGTGCTGAGAAGAATGTATATTCTGTTGATTTGGGGTGGAGAGTTCTATAGATGTCTATTAGGTCCGCTTGGTGCAGAGATGAGTTCAATTCCTGGATATCCTTGTTAACTTTCTGTCTGGTTGATCTGTCTAATGTTGACAGTGGAGTGTTGAAGTCTCCCATTATTATTGTATGGGAGTCTAAGTCTCTTTGTAGGTCTCTAAGGACTTGCTTTATGAATCTGGGTGCTCCTGTATTGGGTGCATATATATTTAGGAGAGTTAGCTCTTCCTGTTGAATTGATCCCTTTACCATTATGTAATGGCCTTCTTTGTCTCTTTTGATCTTTGATGGTTTAAAGTCTGTTTTATCAGAGACTAGGATTGCAACCCCTGCTTTTTTTTGTTCTCCATTTGCTTGGTAGATCTTCCTCCATCCCTTTATTTTGAGCCTATGTATGTCTCTGCATGTGAGATGGGTCTCCTGAATACAGCAGACTGATGGGTCTTGACTCTTGATCCAGTTTGCCAGTCTGTGTCTTTTAATTGGAGCATTTAGTCCATTGACATTTAAGGTTAATATTGTTATGTGTGAACTTGATCCTGTCATTATGATATTAACTGGTTATTTTGCTCGTTAGTTGATGCAGTTTCTTCCTAGCCTCAATGGTCTTTACATTTTGGCATGTTTTTGCAATGGCTGGTACCGCTTGTTCCTTTCCATGTTTAGGGCTTCCTTCAGGGTCTCTTGTAAGGCAGGCCTGGTGGTGACAAAATCTCTAAGCATTTGCTTATCTGTAAAGGATTTTATTTCTCCTTCACTGATGAAGCTTAGTTTGGCTGGATATGAAATTCTGGGTTGAAAATTCTTTTCTTTAAGAACGTTGAATATGGCCCCCACTCTCTTCTGGCTTGGAGAGTTTCTGCTGAGAGGTCTGCTGTTATTCTGATGGGCTTCCCTTTGTGGTAACCCGACCTTTCTCTCTGGCTGCCCTTAAGATTTTTTCCTTCATTTCAACTTTGGTGAATCTGGCAATTATGTGTCTTGGAGTTGCTCTTCTGGAGGAGTATCTTTGTGACGTTCTCTGTATTTCCTGAATTTGAATGTTGGCCTGCCCTACTAGGTTGGGGAAGTTCTCCTGGATGATATCCTGAAGAGTGTTTTCCAACTTGGTTCCATTTTCCCCCTCATTTCAGGCACCCCAATCAGACGTAGATTTGGTCTTTTTACATAATCCCATACTTCTTGCAGGCTTTGTTCATTTCTTTTTCTTCTTTTTCTTTTGGTTTTCTCTTCTCGCTTCATTTCATTCATTTGATCCTCAATCGCTGATACTCTTTCTTCCAGTTGATCGAGTCGGTTACTGAAGCTTGTGCATTTGTCACATATTTCTCGTGTCATGGTTTTCATCTCTGTCATTTCGTTTATGATCTTCTCTGCATTAATTAATCTAGCTGTCAATTCTTCCACTTTTTTTTCAAGATTTTTAGTTTCTTTGCGCTGGGTACGTAATTCCTCCTTTAGTTCTGAGAAGTTTGAGACTGAAGCCTTCTTCTCTCATCTCGTCAAAGTCATTCTCTGACCAGCTTTGATCCGTTGCTGGTGATGGGCTGCGCTCCTTTGCGGGGGGAGATGCGCTCTTATTTTTTGAATTTCCAGCTTTTCTGCCCTGCTTCTTCCCCATCTTTGTGGTTTTATCTGTCTGGACTTTGATGATGGTGACGTACTGATGGGGTTTTGGTATAGGTGTCCTTCCTGTTTGATAGTTTTCCGTCTGACAGTCAGAAGGACTGTCTGTTGGTCTGTTGGAGATTGCTTGAGGTCCACTCCAGACCCTGTTTGCCTGGGTATCAGCAGCAGAGGTTGCCGAAGATAGAATATTGCTGAACAGCGAGTGTACCTGTCTGATTCTTTCTTTGGAAGTTTCCTCTCAGGGGTGACGCCACCCTGTGAGGTGTGGGGTGTCTGACTGCCCCTATGGGGGATGTCTCCCAGCTAGGCTACTCAGGGGTCAGGGACCCACCTGAGCAGGCAGTCTGTCCGTTCTCGGATCTCAACCTCCGCGTTAGGAGATCCACGGCTCTCCCCAAAGCTGTCAGACAGAGTCGTTCGCGTCTGCACCGCCCCCGCTCTTTCCCCTAATGGACTGCAGCTGTGCGCTGTCCGCAGAGGTAGAGTCTGCAGAGACAGGCAGGCTTCCTTGAGCTGCTGTGAGCTCCACCCAGTTCGAGCTTCCCAGCGGTTTTGTTTACCTACTTAAGCCTCAGCAATGGCGGGCGCCCCTCCCCCAGCCTCGCTGCTGCCTTGCGGATAGATCGCCGCAGACGGCTGTGTTAGCAGTGAGGGAGGCTCCGTGGGCGTGGGACCCTCCTGGCCAGGTGTGGGATATATTCTCCTGGTGTGCCTGTTTCCTTAAAGCGCAGTATTGGGATGGGAGTTACCCGATTTTCCAGGTGTTGTGTGTCTCAGTTCCCCTGGCTAGGAAAAGGGATTCCTTTCCCTTGCGCTTCCAGGTGAGGCGATGCCTCGCCCTGCTTCAGCTCACGCTGGTCAGGCTGCAGCAGCTGACCAGCACCGATTGTCCGGCACTCCCTAGCGAGATGACCCCAGTACCTCAGTTGAAAACGCAGAAATCACCGGTCTTCTGTGTCGCTCGCGCTGGGAGTTGGAGACTGGAGCTGCTCCTATTCGGCCATCTTGATAATTTTGCAAACCTCTTTATTGTCTTATTTTAAGAAACTACCATGGCCACTCCAACCTTCAGCAACCACCTCCCTGATCAGTCAGCAGCCATCAACAAGAAAACAAGACCCTCCACCAACAAAATATTGTGACTTGTTGGAGGCTTATATTACCATTAGCATTTTAAAATACATTAATTTTAAATTAAGGTATGCAATTTTTTGGATATAATGCCATAGCACACTTAATAAACAACAGTATAGTGTAAACATAGTATGTCTTGTATGCACTAAAGAACCAAAAAATTTGCATGACTAATTTGTTTTGCAATATTAACCTTATCGCAGTAGTCTGTATGTGAACTCAGAATGTCTTTGAGGCATGCCTGTATTATTTCCTGCCACAATTTATTAACAACATACTCCTTGCTAAACATGGAATTGAAAGAATGATACCTGCTACCACAAAAACACACTTGTAGCACACACTCACTGTAAAGCAACTATGCAATTAGGTCTACATAATAACCAGCTAACAAACTAATGACAAAATCAAAATCACACATAATAATAACCTTAAATGTAAATGGACTAAACACACCATTCAAAAGACACAAAGTGGCAAGCTGGATCAAAGTCAACACTCAACAATTTTCTCTCTTCAACTGACCGGTCTCACATGTAATGACACCCACAGGCTCAAAGTAAAGAATGGAGAAAGATCTACCATGCAAATGGAAAACAAAAAAATGTAAGAGTTACTATTCTTATGTCAGATAAAACAGACTTTAAACCAACAACAATCAAAAAGGGCAATAAAAGGCATCCCATAAGGATAGGGGGTGCAATTCAACAACAACACTTAACAATCCTAAATATGTGCACCCTACATTGAAGCATTGAAGTTCTTAGCATATGAAAAGACTTAACAACACAACAATAGTGGGAGACTTCAACACCATACTGACAGCATTAGACAGATAACTGAGGCAGAAAACTAACAAAGAAACTTTAGACTTAAGCTCAACACTTGACAAATTAGACCTATAGACATTTATAGAACACTCTACCAAACAACCACAAAATATACATTTTTCTCTTCTGCACACGGAGCACACTCTAAGATTGGCCACATGCTTAGTCATAAAGCAAGTCTCAATAAGCTCAAAAAAGTTGCAATTATAACAAGTACACTCATAAACGATAGTGCAATAAACACAGAAATCAGTATCAAGAAGATCTCTCAAAAGTATAGAAATACATGGAAATTAAACAACTTGCTCCTGAATAACTCGTGGGCAAGCACAAAAGTTAAGACAGAGTCAAATAATCCTTTGAAATTAATAAAAATAGGGAAACAATTGACAAAAATCTCTAGGATGAAGCTAAATGAAAAATTAAGAGTGCTAAGAGGAAAGTTTATACCCTAAATGCCTTCATCAAGTAGTTAGAAGGATCTGAAATTAGCAACCTAATGTTGCATCTAAAGGAACTAGAAGAGAAAGAACAAAGCAACCTCAAAGCTAGCAGAAGAAAATAAATAACTCAAATTAGATAAGAACTTAATAAAATTGAAATGCAAAAATGCACACAAAGAATCAATGAAAGCAAGACTTACTTCTCAAATAAACAAGATTGACATACCACTAACGAGACTGATAAGGAAAAAAAAAGATCCAAATTGTATAATCAGAACTGACATAGATGACATTACAACTGACCCTACAATAATACAAAAATCCTCAGAGAATACTATGGACAACCCTATGCACAGAAATTAGAAAATCCAAATAAAACAGATAAATTATTGGAATCACACAATCTCAACATTGAATCAAAAGAGATTGAAACCCTGAACACACCAATTTTGAGCTCTGATTTGAATCAGTAATAAAAAATAAACAACCAAAAAAGCCCTGGACTAGGTAGATTCATAGCTGAATTCTGCCAGATGTATAAAAAAGAACTGGTACAATCCTACTAAAATTATTCTAAAAAATTGAGGAGGAAGACTTCCTTAACTCACTCTATGAAGCCAGCATAATCCTACTACCAAAATCTGGCAGAGACATGATTAAAAAAGAAAATTTAAGCCAATATCTCTGATTAACATAGACACAAAAATTTCCAACAAAATACTGGTAAGCTGAATTCATCAGAACATCAAAAAGTTAATTCATCATGATCAAGTATGCTTTATTCCCAAGATGCAGGACTTGTTCAACATACACAAAATAACAATTGTGATTCACCACATATAATTAAAAGCAAAATGATATAATCCTCTTAATACATGAGGAAAAAGCTTTCAATGAAATCCAACATCCTTTTACGATTAAAAAAACCCTCAACATACTAGGCATTGAAGGAACATAGCTCAAAATAATAACAGCCATCTATGACAGCCCCACAGCCAACATCATACAAAATTGGTAAAACTGGAATCATTTCCCTTGAGAACAGAAACAGGCCAAGGATGCCCACTCTCACCACTCTTGTTCAAAATATTACTGGAAGTCCTAGCCAGAGCAATCAGGCAAGAGAAAGACATAAAAGGCAGCCAAGTAGAAAAAGAAGAAATCAAAATATGTCTCTTCACTGACAATATGATTCTATACTTAGAAAACTCTAAGAACTTTGTCAAAAGGCTACTAGAATTGGTAAAATGATTTTAGAAAGGTTTCAGGATACTAAACAATGTACAAAAATTAGTAACATTTCTATACATCAATAACATCCAGGCTGAGAGTCTAATCAAATGCACAATCCAATTTACATTAACCCCAAAGAAAATGAAATACTTAGAATTACAGCTAACCAAAGAGATGAAAGATCTCTACAAAGAGAACTCAAAACACTGCTGAAAGAAATCAGAGGCAACACAAATAAAGGGGAAAGCATTCTATGCTCATGAATTAAAAGAATAAATATCATTAAAATGGCCATGCAGTCCAAGGCATTGCAGATTCAAAACTATTTCTGTCAAACTACCAATGTCATTCTGCACAGAATTAGATAAATTATTCTAAAATTCACGCAAAACCAGAAGAGAGCCAAAATAGCCAAAGCAATTCTAAGGGTGGGGGGGGGGAACAAAGCTGGAGGCATCACACTACCCAAATTCTAACTATAGTATAAGGCTTCCCACTGTAAGCAGCAGTGGAACATAACACAGAACAGAATTCTGTTGGTGACCATGGTGGAAACATTTAAATTATCTCTGACCAGAGGGGAATCCTCTACCTTAGTGGTATAAACCTGAGTTCTGTATAGCTCCACCACTGGCTAACTAAAATGATCTGAGGTCCTGAAAAATTGGAAAAGCAGTCAGGCCACAAGAACTTCAGACATTGTCAGCTCTGGATGCCGAACTGGGCTCAGAGTCAGCGAACTTGGGATGCATGTGACTCAGTGTGACAACAGCTATCATGGCCAAAGGAGTGCTCACATCACCTCTATCCCAAATCCAGCCAGTGCAACTCAGAGAGAGACTCCTTCCACTTTTGGAAAGGAGAGGAAAGAGTAATGATAATTTTGTAACTTGGATACTTGCTCAGCCACTGTAAAATAAAGCAGTAAGCAGACACGTGAATCCCCGGATTCTAGCCCCTTCCTCCTGAATGATATTTCTAGACTGACCCTGAGTCAGAAAGAAACCTGTTGTGCTGGAGAGAAGTACCTGGTCCTGGCAGGATTCACCATCTACTGATTAAAGTGACCTAGGGCCCTGAAATAAACATCAGTGGTAGTCAAGCAATACTAACCACGGGCCTTGGGTAAAACTCAATAGTGTGCTGTCTTAAGGTGTATCTCAACATAGTCCCAACTGTGGTGCCCATGGGAGTGCTTGCATTACCGCTCTCCCAGCTACAGGCAGCCTAGCATGGAGACAGAGACTCCTTCTATTTGAGAAAGCATGGAAAAAGAGAATGAGAAAATCTGCCTGGTGGTAAGAGTCTGCAAGAGTAGCATCATTACTGGGCTTGGGGCTTCCCTTAGTCCAGAATGACTACAGTGACCAAAAACGTAGATCAAAACACCTAATTTTTTTTATAATACTTGGAAAACCTTCTCAAAAAGAATGAGTACAAACAAGCCCAGACTGTGAAGATTAAAATAAATATCTAACTCTTCAATGCCCAGTCATTGGCAAACATCAAGGAAAACATGACATCAGCAAATGAACTAAATAAGGCACTGTAACCAATCCTGGAGTTACAGAGATATGTGACTTTTCAGGTGGAGAATTCAAAAACAGCTGTTTTGAGGAAGCTCAAGAAACTTCCAGAAAACACAGAGAATGAATTTAGAATCCTATACAAGAAATTTAACAGACGAAATAATTAAAAATTAAGCAGAAATATTGGAGTTCAAAGACTGAATTGACAAGCCGAAAAATTCAACAGAGCATTTCAATGACAGAATTGATCAAGCAGAAAAAATAGTGAGTTTGAAGCAGGCTATATGAAAATACACAGAAGAGAAAAATGAATAAAAAAGGAATAAAGCATGCCTATAAGAAAATATCCTCAAAAGGATTATTGAGTTATTGACCTTAGAGTTATTGACCTTAAAGAAAAGATAGAGAAAGATTAGGGTAGAAAATTTACTCAAAAAAAATTAACAGAGAACTTTCTAACAGACAGAATGATATCAATATTTCATATACAAGAAGCTTAGAGAATACCAAGAAGATTTAACTCAAATAAGACTACCTTAAGGCATTTAATAATCAAACTTGCAAAGGTCAATGATAAGAAGGGATCCTAAAAGTAGCAAGATAAAAAAATATATAACATATAAAAGAGTTCCAATACATCTGGCAGTATACTTTTCAGGGATAATCCTATAGGCCAGGGAGAGAATAGCATGATATACTCACAGTGCTGAAGAAAAAAAAACCTCCCAATCTAGAATATCATAATCAGTGAAAATATTCTGCAAACATCATGGAGAAATAAACACTTTCCCAGGCAAATTAAAGCTGAGGAATTTTATCAACACAAGACCTGCCCTACAAGAAATGCTAAAGGGAGTCCTGCAATCTGAAAGAAAAGGATGTTAATAAGCAGTAAGAAATCATCTGAAGGTACAAAACTCACTGGTAACAGTAAGTGCACAGACAAACGTGGAATACTCTAACTCTAACACTAACGCTGTAATTGTAGTGTGAAAATCACTCATATCTTTAGTAGGAAAACAAAAAGAAGAACTTATCAAAATAATAACTACACCAACATTTTCAGAGATAGTATGAAACAATATAAATTAATAAAATACAAAGTTCTAATATGGAGAGGTAATGGAGTTAAAATGCAAAGTATTTATTAGTTTTCTCTTTGCTTATTTGGTTGATTTTTGTAACAGAGTTGAGTTGTCATCAGTCCAAAATAATTGGTTATAAGAGGTTATTTGTAAGCCTTATGGTTACATCAAATGAAACCTACAACAGATACACAAAAAATAAAAAGCAAGAAATTAAAACACATTACTGGGGGATAATTACCTTTTTTTTTTTTTTTTTTTTTTTTTGAGATGGAGTCTCAATCTGTAACCCAGGCTGGAGTGCAGTGGTGCAATCTCGGCTCACTGCAAGCTCCACCTCCCGGGTTCACGCCATTCTCCTACCTCAGCCTCCGGAATAGCTGGGACTACAGGCGCCAGCCACCACACCCAGCTAACTTTTTGTATTTTTAGTAGAGATGAAGTTTCACGTATTAGGATGGTCTCCATGTCCTGACCTCATGATCCTCCTGCCTCGGCCTCCCAAAGTTCTGGGATTACAGGCATGAGCCACCGCACCCAGCAAGAAAAATCACTTTTACACAAAAGAAGATAAGAGGGAAGACAGAGAGGACCGCAGAACACCAGAAATCAAGTAACAAAATGGCAGTAGTATGTCCTAACTTATCAATAATTTCATTAAATTACACTAACTCCATCCCTTCCCCATTTTTGAACTTTTTATTGTTTCTATTTATGTCTTTTTATACTACCTGACTCTTAAAAAGTTGGTGTAGCTATATTTTTGATAGGTTTTTCTTTCTGTCTTCCTATTAAAGATATGAGTGATGGACACACTACAAAAACAGTTTTAGAGTATTCTCCATTTTTCTGTTTAATTATTGTTACCAGTAAATTTAAGTAAACTAAAATCTCTAATCAAAAGACCAAGAGTGACTGAATGAATTAAAAAAACAAGACCCAAGTATATGATACCTACAAGAAACTCACTTCACTATAAAGACATACACAGGCTGAAAATAAAAGGATAAAAAAAGACATTCCATGCAAATGGAAACCAAAAAAGAGCAAGACTAACTACTTATATCAGATAAAATAGACTTTAGGACAAAAACTATAAAGTGACAAAGACGGGCATTATAAAATGATACAAAGGTCAATGTAGCAAAAGGATAAAACAATCATAAATATATGTGCTCAACACTGGAGTACCCAGATACATAAAGCAAATATTATTAGAACAAAAGAGAGACAGACCCCAATACAGTACCCGGAGACCACCATTTTTCACACTCACCATTGAACAGAACATGCAGACAGAAAATCAACAAAAAATTGGACTCAGTCTGCACTACAAATCTAATAGACCCAATGCATATTTACAGAACATTTCATCTAATAGCTGCAAAATTTACATTCTTCTCCTAAGCACATGGATCATTTTCAAGGATAGACCTTATGTTAGGACACAAAACAAGTTTTATAAAACTCAAAAACATGTAAATTATATCAAGTATATTATCTGACCACAATGGAATGAAACTAAAAAATCAATAATAGAAAGAACTTTGGAAACTATCAAAACACATGAAAATTAAACATATGCTCCTGAATGACCAGTGGATCAATGAAGAAATTTAAAAGGAAATTTAAAAATTTCTTGAAACAAGTGATAATGGAAACAAAATATACCAAAACCTGTGAGGTACAGTGAAAGTTGTACTAAGAGGAAAACTAGTGACAATAAGCAACTATGTCAAAAAAGTAGAAAATCTTCAAATAAAAAGCCTACTTATGCATCTCAAAGAATTAGGAAAGCAAGAGCAAACCAAACCCAAGATTAATAGAAGAAAAATAAAGATCAGAACAAAAAGAAATAAAATTTTAAAAAATACAGTCAACAAAATAAAAAGTTAATTTTTTGAAGAGATAAATAAAATTGACAGACCTTTAGCCAGACTAAGAAAATGGAGAAAACCCAGATAAATTAAATCAGAGATGAAAAAGGAAACTTTACAACTGATACCACAGAAATTCCAAGGATCATTGGAGACTACTATGACAAACTACATGGCAATAAATTGGAAAACTTAGAAGAAATGGATATATTCCAAGACATGCAACTTACCAAGATTGAACCATGAAGAAATTCAAAACCTGAGTAGATCAATAACAAGTAACAATATTGAACCCATAATAAAAAGTATATCAAAGAAAAGACCAGGTCCCAATGACTTCACTAATGAATTCGATCAAACTGTTAAAGAACTAATGCCAATCTTATTCAAACTATTATGAAACATTAAGGAGAAAGGAATAATTCCAAAATGGCTCTGAAAGGCAAATATTACTCTGATACCAAAATCAGACAAACACGCAAGCAAACCAAAGCACAGGCCAATATTCCTGATGAGTATTGATGCAAATATGCTCAACAAAATACTAACAAGTCATATTCAACAATACATTAAAAAGATTATTCATTATGACAAGGGATGCAAGGATGGTTCAACATACACAAACAATCAATGTGATACATCACATCAATTGAGGACCAAATAAGAATAAAAGACCAAAACCATATAATCATTTCAACAGATGGCTGAAAAAGCATTTGATAAAATTTGACATCCATTAATGACAGTAACTACTCTCAAAAACTGGCTATAGAAAGAATAGAGCTCATCATGATAAATGCCATAAGTGACAGACGTATAGCTATTATCAAACTGAATGGAGAAAAGCTGAAAGCCTTCCCCCTAAGACCTGAAAGAAGAAAAGGATGCCTACTTACACAACTGTTATTCCACATAGTACTAAAATTCCTAGCTAGAGC
Organism: Trachypithecus francoisi; assembly: GCF_009764315.1. Classification (NCBI taxonomy): domain Eukaryota; kingdom Metazoa; phylum Chordata; class Mammalia; order Primates; family Cercopithecidae; genus Trachypithecus; species Trachypithecus francoisi. Next base: position 94,849 of record NW_022680573.1, on the reverse strand, counting down.
AATTAGACAAGAGAAATAAGTAAAATGCATCCAAATTGGAAAAGAAGAAGTCAAATTATCTTTACTTTTAGAAATGTAAACTTATATCTAGGTAAACCTAAATGCTCCACCAAAAAATTATTTGAACTGATAAACAAATTTGGTAATGTTGTAGGCCACAAAATCAACATACAAAAATCAGTAACATTTCTATATGCCAAGAATCAACCAGCTGAAAAAGAAATAAAAGACTAATCCCATTTATGATAGCCACACATAAAATTAAATGTCTAAGAATTAACCAAAGAAGTGAAAGATCTCTACAATAAAAACTATGAAACATTGGTGAAAGACATTGAAGACATCAAAAAAATGGAAATACACTCCATGTTCATAGATTGAAAAAATCAATGTTGTTAAAATGTCCATACTACCCAAAGAAATCTGCAGATTCAATGCAATTCCCATGAAAATCCCAATTACATTTCTCACAGAAATATAAAAAGCAATTCTAAAATTTATATGGAACAACAACAGACCCAGAATAGCCAAAGCTATCCTAAGCAAAAAGAACAAAACTAGATAAATCACATTAACTGACGGCTTTAAATTATACTACAGAGGTAAGCAATGAAAACCGAATGGTACTGTCATGAAAGCATACACATAGACCAATAAAACAGAACAGAGAACCCAGAAGTAAATTCACACATCTACAGAAAACTCCTTTTTGACAAAGATGCCAAGAACATACACTGGGGAAAGAATAGTCTCTTCAGTAAGTAATACTGGAAAAACTGAATACCCATATGCAGAAGAGTGAAACTAGACTCTTGTCTTTCACCATATATAGAAATGAAACCAAAATGGATTAAAGACTTAAATCTAAGTCATGAAACATTGAGAAAACTCTCCAGAATATTTGTCTGGACAGCAATTTCTTGAGTAAGACCTCAAACACACAGGCAACAAAAGCAAAAATCAACAAATGGGATCACTTCAAGCTAAAAAACTTCTGCACAGCAAAGAAAACAATGAAAAAAATGAAGAGACCACCCACAGATTGGAAGAAAATACTTGCAATCTAACCATCTGACAAGGGATTAAGAACCAGAAATTAACAGGGGCCCAAATAACTTGACAGAAAAAAAATAAATAATCCAATTTTAAAAACAGGCAAAAGACCTGAATAGACATTTCTGAAAAGAAGACATACAAATTGCCAGCAAGTATATGGAAAAATGCTCAACATCATTAATGATCTGATAAATGCAAATCAAAACTACAATAAGATGTCATCTCACCCCAGTAAAAATAACTTTTATCCAAAAGACAGGCAATAATGAATGCTGGTGAGGATGTGGAGAAAGGGGAACATTTGTACACTGTTAAGAATGTAAATTAATCTAGTTACTATGGAGAGCTGTATGGAGGTTCCTAAAAAAACAAAAAATGGACCTATTATAAAATTGATGAAGCCATCTCACTCCTAGGTATATATCTGAAAGAAAGGAAATAACGATATTGAAGAGATAACTGTACTCCCATGTTTATTGCAGTACTATTCACAATAGCCATGATTTGGAAGCTACCTAAGTGTCCATCAGCAGATAAATGGATAAGGAAAATGTGATGCATACACATAAGGGAATATTATTCAGTTATAAAACAGCAATAAAATCCTGCCATTTGCAACAACATGGATGGAATTGGAGACAATTATGTTAAGTGAAATAAGCCAGGCAGAGAAAGAAAAACTTCACATGTTCTCACTCATATGTGGGAATTAAACATTAAAACAATTGAACTTATGCACATAGTAGAATGATTGCTATCAGAGGCTAGAAAAGGTACTGGGCAGGGTGGAGCTGCGTAGTAGAGAGAGGGGGACATATATTGATAGATAATGTGTGCAAAAATATAGGTCAACAGAATGACCTCTATCTAGTATTTGATAGCACAACAGGATGACTGTAGTCAACAATAATTTATTTTATATATATATATGTGTGTATATATATATATATATGCACATTTTTTTTTTAAGATGGAGTCTCGCTCTGTCACCCAGGCTGGAGTGCAGTGGCGCTATCTCGGCTCACTGCAAGCTCCACCTCCCAGTTTCGTGCCATTCTCCTGCCTCAGCCACCCGAGTAGCTGGGACTACAGGCACCCACCATCATGCCTGGCTAATTTTTTTGTATTTTTAGTAGAGATGGGGTTTCACCATGTTAGCCAGGATGGTCTTGATCTCCTGACCTTGTGATCTGCCCGCCTAGGCCTCTCAAAGTCCTGGGATTACATGCATGAGCCACTGCACTCTGCCTTTATTGTGTATTTTAAAATATCTAAAAACATGAAATTGCAAGGTTCTTAACACAGAGAACTGTTAAATGCTTGAGGGGATGGATGCCCCAATTATCCTGATATGACTATGACACATTGTATGACTGTATTATAACATCTCATGTACCCTGTGAATATATACACCTATTATGTACCCATATTAATTAAAATAAAAATAAATTTTAAATAGTTTAAATAATACATTTTATGTTAAGTAGATTTTGTCACAATAGAAAAAGGAGGACTACCAGCTCAACATCCTGGGGCCAATTTTTGACAGGTTTTGTTTCTTTCAACAGTTTGAAAGTGTCATTCCAATCCTTTCTGGCCTCCATGGTTTTCAATGAGGAGCCTGCTATTATTTTATTGAGGATCTCTTAGCTGTGACAAGTTGCTTCTATCTTGCTGCTTTCAAGATTCTCTATTAGCCATTGACATTCAATAGTTTCATTATAATGTGTTTCAGTGTGGACCTCTTTGACTTTCTCCTGCTTGAAATTCATTGAGCTTCACAGATATATTCATGTCTATGAATAAAATTGAGACCTTTTTTGCCATTATTTTTCAAAATATTATGTATTCAAATATTCTTTTTTGTTGTTTTGCTCTATTTTCTCCTTTTGGGATTCCCATAATGTGTATGCTGTTAAACTTCATGATGTGTCATAGGACCTTCAGGTTCTGTTCATTTTCTTCTTCATTCTTTTATATTCTGTAGACTGGATAATGTCAATATATAGACTGGATACTATAATTTCATAGACTGGATAATGACCAGTTCCATAGACTAGATAATGTCAAAAGACCTATCTTTCAGTTCACATTTTTTTTCATTTTAGTTATTGTACTTCTCAACTCCAGAATTTCTGATTGGTTCCTTTGTAAATCTCTGTTCTTTATTGTTACTCTTGATTTGTTCATGTATAATTCTGTCTTTCCTTTAGATTTTTTTCTGTGATTTTCTTTTCTCCTTGAGCAAATTTAAGATAGTGGATTTAAAATTATTGTTTATTATGTCCTATGTCTGTGCTTCTTCAGGGACAGTGTCTGTTAATTTGTTCTTTCAATGGGTCATACTTCCTTGTTTATGCTTCCATTATTTGGCAATTTTGTTGAAAACTGAACATTTTGAATATTACAACGTAATAACTCTGGACGTCTGATTCTTATTCCTCTTCTCAGTTTATGTTGCGTGCAGTCACTGTAACTGTTTGATACTTTTAAAAACTATTTTTATAAAGATGACATTTATCTGTCATATGTGATCTAGGAAGTCTCTGTTCCTTTAAGTGTGTCTGCTAGAGTTCTGACAGAGGTTTCTTTGAACAGAAGAAGAGTGGGGAAGAAAGGGGAAAGAGAGAAAGAAAGAAAATAAGAGAAAGAGAGAAGAGAGAGAAGGAGCGAGAAAGGGAGAAAGATGAAGAAAAAAACCCCTGTCTTAGTCTTTAGAGTTTGGCTCTGTATTACAGCAGTGCTTAAATGCTAGGAACTAAAATTATAAAGTAGAGCTTAGTGTTGGAAAACAGGAGTGGACTGAAGTCTGCTTCCTTGTGAAGAAAGAGTGCAGCAACCTTGGCTTAGTCTTCACTCTCTGCTTGCATTGAGCCTAGAGGTTAGCCAGAAGTGAAAACTTAACATCTTCTTAAGTCTTTTATGAACTTGAATCTTCCCTTGATCATTTGTGTCACTTTTTAAATTTCCCAGTACACACAAGCAATTTTAAATGCCCTAATTTCCCAAAGAAGCTCTCTTCCATGCTTTTCTTTCCAGGCTTTTGTCATTCTATTGTTACGTGTCAACCATAAATGTTTGCTCCAGGCAGCTTCAGTTATTTGTTAATGTCACAATGTTTTGAGGACTACTCATCACTTTTCAGATCTGAGTAAGTTCCGAATTAAGCAAAATATAGACAAGTACTTTGCATCAGTCCTTCAGGTATCCTCCAAACAGGTTAGAACAAACAAAATTCTTTGCAAATAAGATTGTTTTTGTTCCCTCCAGAACAAGGCACCGAAGTTCCACACTGGTAACATAAGCCTCCATTTTTAAGATTGTCACTGAGCTGGCAGGGGAGTGAGGCAAAAGACAAGTAAAAATGTCACAAAGCTTTCCTATTGCCTTTAAGTTGCACTTTTCTTGATTCAGCATTTACTTGGCTGCTGAAAACCTTTGACTGTTCTCCAGAGCTCTGATCAAGTTGATTCTAACAGGTTTTGATTAAGTTTTTGATGTTTTTGTGAAGGGAAGGGCCCTTGAAGCTGCCTACTTTGCCATTTTGCTGACACTGCTCTAAGAGTGATTTCTTTTTTACTAAACATTTTATGGAAATGATCAAAGGTGGTGATCAGTTTAGACTTGGTTGGAAGGGCCCTTGTAAAGGCTCTGTATTCATTTGCTGTGGCTGCCATGACAAATTACCATAAACTTGGTGGCTTAACAAAACATACATTCATATTCTCATAGTTCTGGAAGTCAGAAGTTCAAAATCCAGGTATTAGTAAGACTCCTCCTTATAGATGCTCTCGGGGAAAATTTGCTCCTGGCCTCTTCCAGTTTCTCTTAGTTCCAGGCATTACTTAGCTTTTGATCACATCACTCCAATATGTGCCTTCATATTTACATTGCTTCCTTTTCCTCTTTTGTTTTGAATATCTTTCTGCCACTATATTGTAAGTATACATGATTGTATTTAGGGTCAACCCAGGCAATCCAGGATAAGATTCTCCTCTCAAGTTCCTTAACCTAATCATATCTTTTATCACAAGAGATAATATGTAGTCTTTTGTCATATTCAGAAGTTATGTGGATTAAGATATGGACATGTCTTTTGGGAAACCACAATTTGGCTCATTACAGGCTCCATTTTACATCCACTTTTCTTTTGTCAGGCAAGCAGAGACTGTGATAGAAAAAGAAAAAGGATAATTTTCCCCATTTTTCCTAAAAGAGATTTGAATTGCTTCTTCCCTTATCTATAGGGAAGAATCAAATATGTGTGCTTAAGTACAACTAAAGGCAAACTTCTAAAGTCCAAGTAATTTGAATTTATTGCTCTGTGGTATATTTGTCCTGTCTTGGGGGTTTATTCCTATTTGGGGGGACATTTTCTTGTGATCCATTTAGAGTAGACCTTTGTAAGGCTTTTCTGGTTTGAAAGGGATTCGAGAAATAACTTATAGCAGCTTAAGTGCATTTCTTTTTCAGAGACATTTGTATTTTAATTAAAGATCCACAAATGTAGAATTTTGGAAATTGGTGAGATTAAACTCAAGATTCACATTTTACAGATGGAGACACTGGGACTCTGAAAGAGTAGGCCCTCATAGTAAACTCTAGAAGGCAGAAAATCTCTTTGAGACCAAAGGGCTGACTCTCTCAACAGTGATACTATAAGCCCTGGGAAGCCAACAAGGGAGGGGTGGTGTGTGTGTGTGTGTGGTGTGTGTGTGTGTGTTACTTTGTGTGAGTGGTGGGGAAGTGGAAAAGCATATAGAGTCTTCTCAAAATGTCATGTAGAAATTAGAGCTAGAATAAACCCTTAAAGCCAAGTCAAATCTTCAGATTTTACAAATGAAATTAAGTGACCCTTATTGGTGGAATACTTTTTTGACTTAACAAAAAATTACACAGCTGTTTAGTTACAGAATTGGGTAAAACTAGAACGTCAGGTCTCATTTCCCAATTCAGTACTTCTTATGCCATACCACATGAACATCTGCTTTTTCTTTTCTTTTTTTTTTTTTTTAGACAGAGTCTCGGTGTGTCACCCAGGTTGGAGTGCAGTGGTGCAATCTTGGCTTGCTGCAAGCTCCACCTCCCAGGCTCACGCCATTCTCCTGCCTCAGTCTCCCGAGTAGCAGGGACTACAGGCTCCTGCCACCATGCCTAGCTATTTTTTTTTTTTTTGTATTTTTAGTAGAGACGGGGTTTCACCATGTAAACCAGGATGGTCTCGATCTCCTGAACTCAAGATCCACCCGCCTTGGCCTCCCAAAGTGCTGGGATTACAGGCGTGAGCCACCATGTCTAGCCGAAGATCTACTTTTACTAACAACTCGCAATATTGTTCCTAAAGGCACTGCATTTCTTTGCTGTGCATTTTTTCACTTTGAAAATTCAATCCTTACATAACTTGGTCTCCCTCTACCCTCCAAACTCATTCTCATTGTAGCAGGACACGCCGCAGACAAAACTCCTCAGACACTGAGTTAAAGAAGGAAGAGGTTTATTCAGCCAGGAGCATCGGCAAGACTCCTGTCTCAAGAGCCAAGTTCCCTGAGTGAGCTATTCCTGTCCCTTTTAAGGGCTCACAACTCTAAGCGGTCCCATGTGAGAGGTTCAGGATCAATTTGAGCAAGCAGGGGGTATGTGACTGGGGGTTGCATGCACCAGTAATCAGAACAAAACAGAACAGGACAGGGATTTTTACAATGCCTTTCCATACAATGTCTGGAATATATAGATAACATAACCGGTTAGGTCAGGGGTCAATCTTTAACTACCAGGCTTAGGTCAGGCAGGCCCAGGCTTAGTTTTGGGTCTGGTTCCTTGGTTTTGGGTCTGGTTCCTAGGCACCGGGCTACCTGCCTTTAGTTTCACTTCTCTTTCTTTTTCTGAGTATAAAACAATATAAGACAATATGAGAGGGTCTGTATCTCTTCTCTTATTTCCCCACTTTGAGACTCTGACTTTTTATTAGTGGGAGTTCTCACTCTTATTTTTGCTACTTATGTCTTCCGGTGCAATAGGTTGATAATGATTCATGTAGTACACTTGTGCTGATACATAACATGAAGTGACATTGAGAGACTGGGCTATATGCTCAGCTAATTGCAAAAACAAATTTCTTGTTTTTCCTAGAATTTCTGGTACTGGCACATTCAGTTCATCATAGAAGGTTTGAAATACTGGCTCAGGAGATTGTTTATAAACTTTTCCTCAAACTGTGATATTTATTTGAAGATCCAATCTAGCTCTATCCATTTCTAGGGTTATACGTTCCCCTTTTTTCTAGTGAGGATTAAGGGGGTTGGTTATTACTAGTTCTAAGGGGTTACACTGACCACTGGTACAGAAAAGGCCACTTTTCCCTTGCTGAAGGTGGACAGGATTTTTTCATTTTTTATCCAAGTCACCTAAATGACCCAAGACCAGTATGATAAATGTACTTATTTTCTGCCTTATAACCTCTTTCCTAATTAAGAGAACCACATCCTATTTTTAAATTATTACTGTTAATGACAGCACAGGCACCAAATTTCAAGGTGACTTGTTTGGGCACCTTTTTTTTTTCTGTTTTGGCTAACACTTTACTTGTATCATATATGAGCCCCCACCAGTCTTCAGTTCTTAATCTTATTTTAAAAACTGTGGTCATGGGAGGCTCACATGGGTCATAACACATATTAGGTTGGTTATTTCCTGGGCTACATACCTTGTATAGAGTAACATTATACAAACAAGTTCTTTTCAGAGTTCCAGTACACTTACAATAACTGTAGAATAACAGGACCATAGCAACCTTTTGTCCTACCTCAGTGACTTGATGTATACACTGGGAACAGCCCTCAGTCTGAGGAAGGTAAGTTGAAGTCCTTACTGTACAAGTCCAAATTTTAAGGAAAATGAGATCTGTGATGAGTTTTCTCATGCTTTGGCCATGTGTGGACCAGTCAGCTTCCAGGTGTGACTGGAACAGGGCTTATTGCCTTCTTCAGAGTCACTTTGCAGGAGTTGGTGAAGCTGCTCCCATCCACATACAGGTCTCAGTCTACTGATGTTTAAGGATGGTCTCAGAGGTTGGGCCTGCTAGAATAAACGGAGTCCAATATCTCTATACAGTTATGTTCAACTGGGCTCTCTGATACCAGGAGCAAAGTGGCAGGGTTTAGGGTGTTTTAAACTTCAATCATTATGTGGAAATTTTCACAGAGCAAGCTTTGGTATCTAGTTAGTCTAGCATTCATCAGCTAATGATGTCCTTTGGTATTTATTAAAGTCACCACAGCATGGGTGGACTTTATGTTTAGGTTTTACCTAAGAGTTAGCTTATCTGCTTCTTGTGGTAACAGGGCCATTGCTGCCAGGGCCCTTAGACATGGGGGCCAGCCTTTGTAAACCCTGTCTATTTGTTTTGAGAGATAGGACACTGGCCTTGGCCAGGGACCTACATACAGTCTGGGTTAAAACTCCAACTGCCTTTTTTTTTTCTTTCTGACACATAGAGTGTAAAGGGTTTTGTCAGATTAGGTAGCCCCAGGGCTGGGGCTGACATGAGCTTTTCTTTTAATTCATAAATAGCTTGTTGCTGTTGGTTGTAATAGGTGTAGTTTATCTAATCTCCATTTTTATTAACTGTCACCTACTAAAATATTGACTTAAATCCTGTAGCTATTTGATTTCTAGCTTTAAATTGATCTGGTATTCCTTGTGAGCCTCCAATTGCATCTAAATAGATGTGAGAGTTGAAAGACCTACAAGGGGCTTCTCTTGCTTTACGATATCTTATGTTTTCTGTCTCTGGTTGATGAAATGCCAAGGTGAAAGGGATAGCCAAATGGACTAAAGTGCAAATGCCACTCTAGTTATTCAGCAGAGTGCCCAGTAAAGGTCCACCACAATACCACCACACATCCACTTGGGGATGAACAAGGGCTGACTGATCGATAAACTCTTGAAAACTCTTAAGCTTCCCTAAGGTTTCCAAGGAATGCTAAGTTTCCTCCCTGTCGTGAGAGACATGAAGTGAACATAGTGTTGGGAGACAGAAGCTGGATGGCCCTCAGGGGCTGACCCACAGGGTGCTGGACTTTGGGATATAGCAGAGAGAGCTTGGCATGACTTACTACTCTAGGCTATAGAATCCTGGAAAACAGTTACCATGCAGCCTATGCCTGGTCGACTGGAGGACCACCTTAGTGGAAGGGGGACAGTCTGGGCCTTTGGACTGCCATGTGCACGAGCATAACAATTGCTTTTGTTTAATGTGCAGATGGAATATTTGATCCATTTTAACCAGGCATTTGCATCTTGGTATCCTGTCTTAATTGCTAAAGTTTAAGTCTTTAATTTCTATGATCCTCTAGTAAAATGAATGTATGATTTTAGGTAATTACAAAAACCAGTTGGAGCAATCCATCCTTGCTCTTTAGTGGTCCACAGAACGTTGGACCAACTATGGCATGAAAGCTCTACATTGGGGGGCAAGACTCCCGGTTGGCACTGGGGTCTTTATCGAAATCTCCCTGGATTAAATGGTCCTACTTTGCTAATGTCCAGTCTAAGGAGATTGAGGAACGGGACAGAAGTACTTTTCTGAAGTAGAAAGCTGTCTTTGACTTAGCAAGTCTCCACAGGGTATAACAAGGCAAGCATTAAATGCAATAGTTTTAGGCAAAATTGACTTGGTTATGTTAATAACTAGATGGTCAGCAATAGAATGAGGAAAGAAAAAAGACTAATGGAATAGATGAAAAGAGCTAAATTTTTCTTAGCTTCAGTTTGGTAGGGTTTTTCCCTGGGACTATGGCCCACGACTCTGGAGGGGGTGGCGTTTTCTTGACTCGAGTGTGATGAGTCCATCCTTTTTTGCTGTACAAACAGCAGTCTTGGTGGTTAGCAGCAAAAGGTAGGGTCTTTCCCAGGCTGGCTCAATTTTTTCTTCTTTCCACCTTTTGATGAGAACGTGATGTTCAGGCTGGTGCTGGTTTACTGGAAATTCTAGGGGTAGTACATGTGCTACAAGACTTTTAGTTTTTGAGGGAAAGGAAAGTGGAAGATAAACCAAGTATTTAATTTTTAAGAAATTGACCTTTTGTTTTAAATGTGGGGATCTTGGCAGCGAACTTAGTCCTTAGTGCCTTTTTGATGAGAAATTTCCTTTAGCACTTATTTTTATTGGTTTTTAAACCAAAGAAACTCAAATACCATTTTATATTTGACAATGCTTCCTGTATGACTTTTATAACAGGTAAGTTAAATTTTACCTTATATTAGTGTGTTATTAATGTTAAACCTAATTTTAATAAAACCTTGTAGACATATTTATCCAATTTTGAATATTTGACTATAAGGTAATATTTTATAGACTCTTTTTAACCTTTTATAATTTTTGCTAAAGAGCAGGTTGGTGCTTTAAGAAAAAACCTGCTATGCTTTTATTTTAATGTCCAGTTTACAGAAAAACTGGATGATACCTCTTTAACTTTAGCCAAGGTTTACACACATAATTTTCTTTCCAATTACCATTTTAAAACTTGATTAAACCTTTAAAATAAAATATACATATTTTTAATCTTTTAATGTAGGTAAAAACATACATTCTTATGCCTCCTTATAATTTTTTTTTACCAAAGTTATATTTTACTTTCCTTATACACCTTGCATATAAACTGTTTTTTTTTTTTAGTTTTACATTTAGGAGGCCTAATTACTTTTAAACTATACAACATTTCTTGCATAAATTTCTTTTTTGTAACATTTTTCTCTTTTATAACTTTCGCAGACAATTTTTCAACATGCCTCAACTTTCTGACTTGTTACAAATATTTCTTTCTTTAAACAACCAGTTAATTTATTTCAGGACAGGAATTTGCCATATAATACTCTTTTTATATAAATTCCCCGCCCCTTTTTTGAAGATGATAATCATTCTTTTTCAAAGTGAATTTCTTTTATGTCTGTAGACTTGACTGTCTAAGTTCACAATAATAGAAGTTAGTACAACACATGTTACACTATTAACTTTTAGCAAACTTTACTTTTGTTGAAAACCTTGTAAGTTTGGGATTTTAATTATCCTTTGCTATTAATCAGACCTTGTTTTGTCCAAATTAACTTAGAATTGGTATAGATGGGCTTTTTTTCTTAACTACTTTTCTATATCTCTCCTTGACTTTGTCTCTCACTCTTTGACTTTCCTTTTGCCTCTGTCTCTTTCACTCTCCTCTCTGCTTCTCTCTCTCTCTCTCTCTCCCCTCTCTGTCACTCTCTCTCTCTCTCTCTGCCTCGCTTATGCTGCAGTTCTCTTAACCACTGTGGAGAGATCTAAAACTAGCTGTAACCAAGCATCTATGTACAGGAATTGGTCTGTATGCCCTGGTTTTACAGGTTACCTTGTGCCATACCTTTGAAACAAGGAACCTGTCCAGGCTTCCTTCTGATGGCCACCCCACCTCTAATGCTGGCTAGTCTATTTTAAACAAAGTTTTAAGTTTTCCTGGTGTCATAGTACTCCATAGTCTCCTTTAAATCTTTTTTTGAAAATTTTTAACATAGTTTCTAGTAGTGTGGGCTTATTTGTGCCTGACCCATGCTTCTTCAAGACAAAACACCATGCTCACACCACACACACCCCACAAAACAAATAACAGGTAAAAAGGGCACACATGCACACTTTTTGCAGTTTACACCAAACCAAAATCAAAACCAAAATCAGAGTATCCAGAAATCCAAGCTCGGTCAAAACCAAAACCAAAACCAAAGTATCAGGCAATCCAAGTCAAGTCAAAAACAAAAACCAAAGTGCCCGTACAGGCACAACGTGGGTGATCAGGCCATGCTTCCACTCAAATGGAGTAGGCAATTCCCCAAGACCTGTCTTGTCAAGCAATTCAAACCAAGTCAAAACCAAAACCAAAACCAAACCAAAGTGCCAATAAAGGCATGCCGCGGGTGATCAGGCCACACTTCCACTCAAATGGAGTGGGCAAGTTCTCAAGACTAGTCTTATCAAGTTTCAGATGTCCGGACACCAAGTACCAGTTCCTTTCTGGTGTTCAGCCACCGCACTGATCCTCCATAGGGGCCTGTCACACACTGCTCTGGCAAGGCGTTCCTATCAGGGCAAATACCTACCTGGGAGTGCTCTCATGATCTGTGTCCCTCGGGCTGGTTGGAGTCCCCTGCAGGGATATTCCACAGGGCAGGCTTAAGCCACCTAAGGAACTGCCTCGTCCATCTGCCAATCACCTCGCTTCCTAGTCAGGGAACCAAGAAATGTAGCAGGACAAGCCACAGACAAAACTCCTCAGACACTGAGTTGAAGAATGAAGAGGTTTATTCGGCCAGGAGCATCAGCAAGACTCCCGTCTCAAGAGCCAAGCTCCCTGAGTGAGCAATTCCTGTCCCTTTTAAGGGCTCATAACTCTAAGGGGGTCCATATGAGAGGGTCGGGATCAATTTGAGCAAGCAGGGGGTACATGACTGGGGGCTGCATGCACCAGTAATCAGAACGAAACAGAACAGGACAGGGATTTTTACAATGCCTTTCCATACAATGCCTGGAATATACAGATAACATAACCAGTTAGGTCAGGAGTCAATCTTTAACTACCAGGCTTAGGTCAGGTAGGCCCAGGCCTGGTTTCGGGTCTGGTCCCTAGGCACTGGGCTACCTGCCTTTAGTTTCACTTCTCTTTCCTTTTCTGAGTATAAAACAGTATAAAACAGTATGAGAGGATTTGTCTCTCTTCTTTCACCATGATATGAGAGACCCAATGATTATCAATTGTTGATGTCCTTCCTCAGTAGCACATTTAGACGTGAACATACAAGCAAGTGATCTCTACCTGGGAAGGTGGGGCTGAACCTAAGTTATATAAAGTGACTATATTTATAGACTAAATAGTCTAGTGATTCCCTCCCTCCCTTTTTTGTTACCAGGGCTGCAACAACTCTGCTGTTTTTTGCGGCTTTCTTAGACATAATTGACATACAAGAAACTACAAGTTTAAAGTATAAAATTTGATGAGTTTTGACATGTGTATACACTCATAAAACTATCAGCACAATTAAGATAATAAATCCATCACCCCCAAAATGTTCCTTATTCCCTGTTATAAATACACCTCTCCCTTCCACCACCCTCCTCCCTTGCCGGCCCCTTCTTTCCTTCTTGACGTAATATAGTAGTATTAAAATGTTCCAACTCAGAAAAGCAACCAGATTCTCTGGATCTGAGCCAAGAGTGAAAAACTTTCCTTGGGTCTTGCTTCCTTCCTTCTTTGAAAAGAAGCCAGATTCTCCCAAAGACCTTTCTTTGCAGCTCCACACAAACAACTGCAAGATAAGATCAAGGGCCTTAAGAAAGTTACTGGGAAACTGGAATACTTGAACAAGTTGCAAGGAGGATTATAAAGTCTGCAAATTACCTGAGGATGAACTAAAGAAATATTTAGGAAGGAAACATTGTTTCCCCATTATAAAACATAATAAATTTTAGTAATAATAAAAGAAGAAAATCCCTCATAATCCCATTACCCTAAGTGAACACTCAGTTATTTGGTATTTTTAATTCTTGCCGCTTTCCCCGTGAAAAAGAAAAAAGCCTCTATTAAAACCTACTTTGAATGCAACTTTTGAGCTTCAGTGTTTATATTTCTTTTCTCTACATACCTCCAGCATAAACCTCCATAAGCTAGAAATAAAAGCTTGTGGTTGTATACTTTTCTTAGGTCACAGAGAATGAATTAGCATGTATTCTTAGAGGAAGTGGCCGCAATATGCTAGTCAAAACAAAAGCTCCATTTTGGTTCTGTTTGCACGGTCTAGAGAATCAGAATCTATAAAAATAGGAAAATGTTTTTTCTTTGGGAGAAAGATTGTTTGCAGCAGAAAAGAGAAACTCCTGAGAAAATCCTGCTGCTATAGCCAAAGTTATACCTTTTGTGGAGTGAGGACTAGGATGACAAAATTAAGTTCTGAGTGTACATAGACAAGTAATACTTCACATCTCTCCACCAGATTGGAAGGACCCATTTCAATGCTTATTTTCTATGTTCAGCACTACAGATGGCCTGCCAATCAATTAGCATGCTGTGTAGTTCATCTCAAATTTATTGGAGGCGGTGAGTGGAGTAGAATATGTGTTTTTCTGGGAGTCAAGAAACCCTAGCATAGTGCCTGGCAGAGTGGGCACTCAATAAACATTCACTGAATCAGCAGACCTGAGATCTAGTTTTAGATTTTGCCAACAACTTACTGAAAAAGTCAGTAACTTTTTGAAGAGGAAAGAATTTAAATTGATCTATCCTTGTCACCATCCACCAATATGTAGATGTGGGCTAAGAGAAGTGAATTAGTTTATCAAAGATACTTAAGTGTTTCTGTTCTCTAGCTTCTCAAAGTACAAAATAGGGGTAGCAATTCTTTCATATCTCGTGAGGATATTGGGTCTAATAATATAACAGATGTAAAATTGCATTGAAATATATAAAAATATTACACATATATAAAGCATTATTAAGATTATTAGTAGAAGCTTCAAACTCACTAACCAGAAGGGTAAGGGAGCTGGAAAACAAGAAAACTTAGGCTGCATTCCTAGGTGGTCATTATCCACTGATTGGTGTTTAGGGAGCTGTGTGCACCTTCAGTAGTATAATCAGATACAAAATGAAAAGAAAGGGATGCTTTGAGTTTGGACTTATCACTAGAGACCGAGGAAGATCATCCTATGTAGCTAGGGGTTCACATCAGCATTCACAATATCCTTGCTATGTATCTTTGGAAAGTGACTTGATTGCTCACATCTCAGTTTCCCTATCAGTAAAATAGGGCAATTGATGCCTTCCTCATAAATGTGTTGTGAAGAATATAATTCCAAGAGGTTGGACCAAGAATGGAAAAGTTTTTTTTCCCTTAAATCTTTTCAGAACTAAATGATGTGCCTTCAGGAGCAGCCATGGGAAGTAAAACCTCTTTCTGAGATTTTCATAAGGAAAGGGAGGATACATTTCTTACTCCCAACTCAAAGACAGATAGTTGTGCTCAAAATTCTAACTTTCTTAGAACAATGAAAGTGTATCTTGAAAGCAAAAGTTGTACCCTGATGGCTTTTATGCTTTAATCAAGCTTTCCTTTAAACCATCTCAATTCAAAAGGACTCGCAGCCTAGTCTTTGCCCACTTCAATATGCAAACAGTATGCTGGACCCACACTATAAGCTCTCGGCAACCTGGATCACTGCAACCCCTTTTCTTAGTCAAGCTGTGTGTTTTTAATTTGTAAACTGCAGCTTCTTGGATTATAAACCAGTAAACTACATTGACATGACATGATGTGGGTAAAATTGAACAGGTTGAAAGGTGATGGCACGTACGGGTTACATATCAGTTCACTGTCTTGTGCTTACACAAGTCTTACCAGAATGGGAATGGAGAGACAGAAGAGGGGTAGAGTTTATCCTATGAGTTGGAGATGTGCCTTACTCAACCAAGCTGGCCTATTTTGTTTTAGTCTGGGTTCATTGTTTTGACAAGATTTTAAAATGACACTGCAGGTTGAAAGTTCTGAGATAATTGATGCCAGACAAGTATGACTGAGGGCCAAAATTGTCTATTTTATTGGTTGTTCTTGTTAAGTAGTGACAATGGAATCAGAATCACCTTCTGATGATTTTTAAAACATTTATCTTATTATAAAAATTATGTTAGCTCTTGAATTAAACACTTAGTAAGGTAGCTAAAGATAGATAAACTTCGGTTTACCTTTTTTCACTCCTTAAAGATAGCATAAAAGAAAACACCTAGCATCAAATAACAAACAAAAGTACACATACACAAAGGTGCTTTCTGGCAATATTGTATTTTACAGTCTATTCATAAGCAAGTTTCTGAAATTGTGAACAGACTTGAAAGGGCCTGTGATTCTAGCTTTTAATTATATAGCTTACTACTAAGCTTCCTGAGTGACATAAAGCACAGCACATGACAGGAGTTTTCTGGGGATAGTTTCTAAAAGTAAGAGTCCCCTAAATTATCTTCAACCCATTGTACATCCATCTGTTCCAAATACTGCCTTACAGGGAATTACACCCTGCTCCAACTCCCCTGCAGATAGCTTAGAGACCCAAAAGGCACCACTAAAAAAGGGGCACTTTAAATTTCTCTTTGCTTTCTTTCATTCAGAGACTATAACCTGCTGTATCTCAATAGGCTGAAATCCACGAACAGCAGATGGTGTGGTGAAAAAAGTGTTAGGAAGTTCCCCAGGGCTGATGGAGCCAGAGTCACTTTGCACCGAGCCTCCACTATTCTCAAACTGGGAGATTTTCTTTTTGATCATCTTTCTCTCCTTGGCTCTGCGATTCTGAAACCAGATTTTCACCTGAAACACAATGGAGCAACATACTGAATGCAGTTAACTTAGTGATTTCTGATATTGTACACAGACTTTAGCATTTACAAAGCCCCTTCATATGCATCACTTCATTTGAGCCTCACAATGACCTTGTGAAATATGCCCACTTAACAGGTTAGAAAAAAAGCTTGAGACTTAGAGAGGGCAAGCACTTTGCATGAGATGAAACTGAGATCCAAGTCTAGGGCTACTAACTTTGAATGCAATAATCTTAATATTATACCTTACCCACCTCCTCTGTTGCACAGGTGGAAATAAATAATGGTGGAATGATAGATGCTGAGGAGTGCTGATAAGAGAGAGATATTTAAATAGCAGAGGTAATTATAATCAGCCATTTCTATGTTTTATTAATATTTCACTAAAAAGTCCTATTAGTAAAATATTAATAAAATAAAGTAAAATAGAAAATTTATCTTCCTATCAGTAATAGTATACTATTACTGATAGGAAGTTTGTCTTCCTATCAGTAAAGTATACTATTACTAATAGGAAGTTTGTCTTCCTATTAGTAAAGTATTAATGAAACATAAATGAGTGAACAAGGGTGATGACATATTATATATTTCTTGCTGGAGATAGACAAGAGCGATATCAATGTGCATTCACACGTGGTCGAAATGCAAGCTACTTGGGATAAGGCAACGCATCAAGGGAGCTTACAATTCTAGAATTCTGATTCTATTGAAATTGACTATATGGGACATGTTTGATATACTTCTGGTGTACCTGTCTCTCAGAAAGGCCCAGGTTAACTGCCAGCTCTGATTTTCTCCGGATGGTGATATATGTATTGCAATGGAATTCCTTTTCCAACTCCAATCTTTGATGATCAGTGTAAACTACACGATACTTTTCTTTTGTCCTGGTTTTCCCTGTTAGGAGAGAAAGCATTGCATTTAATCATTTTCTGCTTCTTGGAGATCGTTTTAGTTAAAGAAATCATAGACACTCTTCCCACCCTCTTCTTTACTTTAAAATATAAAATAAATATATTTTTGAATCAAATATTCATAAAAGTCCATTTCTCCATTAAATACATTGTCATCTGTGGCTATGATAGCAATATCTCAGTCTACCATCGAGAGACATAGACATATATCTATATATCTATATCGCTCTTTATACATAAAATCAACATCTCTTTAATTAATGTATCTCCTAAAATGATTGGTCAAATCACAATCATCCCATCTTGACCTATTTTTATAGCAGAGCATTGAAAATGCTTAAACACTTTAACCCATGGTGTTTATTACCTTCCCACTTACATATGTGATTAGCATTGGCAGTAATAGTAATGCCATTATACAGGTACTTCCCATTACATTTTATGCAGTCTTTTCATACTGTTCCTATTAAACCTTTTATGCAGTCTTTTCATACTGTTCCTATTAAACTTCTTACCTACCTTCTTGAATTGTGCAGAACATGTCTTATCTCCATTTTACAGATAAGAACATGAAGCTCAGGGTAAATGACTTTGTGTTAGAGAATTGAGGAGTGGGGACCCAAACATATATCTTTGACTCCTATTTAAGCATGCTAACTAAATGTTATTCCAAGTTCAAATATGCTGGGATGCATAATAGTGGCCCAAGAGTGGAAAACACTTGTGGGATCCTGACACTATAGTTACATAATTTCCTAGAGTTTGGTTTGAATAGTAATTTAAAAAGAAAACATTAATTGTCATTTAGCAGATTCTGTTTCAGAAAACCCCATTACCTATTAGAAAAAAATAGTTTTTATGCGGGAGTCTTAATTTTTATTACTAAGTGGATAGTGAATGGGGGAAGGAGGAGGTATTGACTTAAGCAGAATAAAGTGAGTATTCCATGCCCTTTGAAAGGATATACAAACATTTGCTTTGTGTTACAACATTTAACTAATTCCTCATGCCTTCCTTCAAATAGAGCTTTATTCTTCCTTTCAAATTTTCCTAAGGTACTTAGGAAGTTCCCTTTTCCTTTTAATTTCTCTACCCTCCTCCAGGATCTTCCTGCTTTTCTCTGTGGGTTTTAAATACACCTTCTGATCTTCCCTGGTTGTTTTTTATGTGATTTTTTGGGGGCGATCCATAGGACAAAGACGTCTTTAAAGTGATTCCCTAAACTCCATTGAGGTGTTAAGATACAGCACAGTCCTAACAAAAGAGCAAAAGAGTTACATAGCATCAGATCCCATTCTGAATCTTCTTTACATTCAGGAACACCAGCCAATTGGTTCAGAATTTACAAGCCCCAAACAAATGTGAGACACCCTTTCATCTCCAGAAAAGGAAAAAAAAAGGACATGAGTGAAGAAATAAATTTTAGATAAGTGATATATTTTAAGATTAATCTAAATGGCTAAATAAATAATGAACTGAATGAAATCTCCTTTCCCTGCCCTTAGAAAAGGAAAACTATGTGGTCCAGTCAGTTAACCTACCTTAAACTCCTAAATTCTGATCTGGGTTTCTGAACCTAAGCAAAAACCTGGAAACCAGAAGTCTGCCTTTTGGCATGTTGCAAAGACAGCATGTATATTTACAGAAAAAATGAAAACTTGGAGATTTCATTTATTTCTAGAACATCGAATCTTGAGATCAAAATGTATCTTTGAAATCATGTTTTCTAAAACTCTTCTTAATCTTAAAGTTGCTGAGTGTTTAAATTAAAACTTGAGGCAGACTGGTTAAAAATTCAACTTGTCTTTATCCATGTTTTATGCTCTTTGATCATCAATAAATATAACCAGACATCAATAACTCTGGAAACACTCTAGTCCTTCCCCACCCCCATTGGTCATAAATTTCCCTCTTGCAGTTTCTTCTGAGGACAATAAAGTCAAGACCAGGCCCCTTTATTTGCCATAAAAATCCTACCCTTTCCGGCAATATAACCTCTGAAGAAAGGAGGGGTAAGGAAGAGCCTGGCTGCATATCAAAGCCATGTGAAGTGTTAAAAAGAGTCTGTTGCCAAAATCTGATAGATAAGACCTGAAACTCCAAGAAGATGTAGCTCAGGGGAAAAAAACTGACTACACAGTTTACGAAGAGAAATAAATTTGAATTTCCTGGTGCTCCTTTTGTGTCCCTCTCCTCAAATTGTCTCTCCCAATCCCATTGCCTCTTCTTAAATGATGAAACCAGATAAAATGATGAAACCAGAATAGACGATGAAGGGGATTTGGACATTTTTCTGGTAAAGTATAATGTCCATATTCCCATACCCAAGCACTAAAAAATAGCACTAACAGAATGAACTTTTATTGCTCAAGCTGTTCTCTTCTTCTAGAGACTATATCATTTCTGAGTGTGATGGGCTCCATTTTCAGCCGTTATTGAGTTTATTTAGGAAATTAATACTATCTAAGACGTATTTGCCTTCTCCTCAAAGAGTCAGAAAAACTTCTGTAGTTAAAGATGGATGGAGTCCTTCCCATCCTCCCAACCACATTATCTCCCCAGAATTCACAAGCAAATGTCACAATATATGATAACTTGTCACCCTAAATAAAATTAAAATGCTGTTCATTTGAAAGACTGGCTGCAAAAGTGCTGCTAGGCAGAAAGTCACTCTCCAAACATAGAGGTGATGATGATGATGGGAGTGAGTGTAAAGATAATAAAAACAAATATTTTTCTGTAGGAAGTACTGTCTAATTGACCCCACTGTGAGGACTTTTCATCTTATGGGATTTATTTCACTGTTTATAGCTAAAAATTGCATCCAAATTCATTTTTTAAAAGTTGTTCTGTGAAACGAGCAAAACCAAGGAAGACAATGATAACTCTCGAGAATTATTAAGCAACTAATTTTATGAAGTGTCCTTATTGCATAATGCCTTTTAAGCATAAATTCCTCCATGTTGTCCAGTGGCTTAAAACAATCAATCAGAATCAGAATCAATCACAATTACTTTCTCCTCTCCCCCTCTTTTCCACTTCTAACATAAAAGTCTCTCTCCAGCCTGCTTAGGTTATCACCTCACCAATGTTTAAAATGTGAAAGCACATGAAAATATTTAACTTTCCATAGAAACTTTTCTGTCATATTCCTTTTTGCATAATATTTAAAGTTAGATATGTATAGAAATAGACCACTTAGAGAACTAAGAGTAGATAAACATGTCTTCCATTTAAATCAGATCACTTAGGGAGCAGTCATTTAATCTATGTGTCAGCCTCTTCGCTCTCATTAGAAATTCACATGCTATAATAGTCGCTATGAAATGTTTTCTGATTGCCCACTAATACGTGTATTTTTCTTTTTTTATGTTTATTTAAAACATTTTTCAGTAATAGAAAGAACTTTCATTTGACTACCTTAATCAAGGGTTACTTTCATATTGAAGTTCATCTTTTCCTCTCAGTCATAAACCATATGTTGTCCCACAATACTACAGGGTGAAGTGGAAAATTTAGGAGGATCTGACTCATTCATTCATTAAACAAATATTTAAGATCCACTACGTGCTAAGCATATAAATGGGTGCATTTTGGTCCTCAGTGGGTGGCCCAGTGAGGTGATCGGTTTAACTTTTTTCTTGGGGTTTATAACCTGATGTCCCTTGAAAGGGCTTCAATGGATCCATGAATCTCCTGAAATTATGTAACGAATTACTTGTGTGTGTGCTGCTGTGCCTTTGTGCATTTTTCTAGGGAGATAACCAAAGTTTTTCATCATATTCTTAAATTGCTGCTAAATATGCACCTTAGACTATAAGAATACAGCTAAGGGGTTATTTTCATTTATAAGACATTAAAATTAAACAAAGTTTTAATTTAATGAAGCCTTATCTATAGAATAGGCTGCCAATAATCTAAAGAGTTCCAATATCATTCAATTTTAAACTTCTCATAGAAATTGGATAGAAAATCTTGTGAAGGTGCCATTATAAAGTCAGGTTTGAGGGTTTAGCTAATGATGAACATGCAAGAGACTAAGGAGCCCTTTTCGAAAACTTTCCTGGCATTAGAATTACCCAAGACAGACTCAGGCTAATAAAAGCAAATGTAAATGGAAGACCTTTAATCAGATAAAACTGTCATATTTTTCCTCATAAACAGAAAAATCAAGGCTGGAGATAATTTCTTTTATCTCATCTATTTCCTCTCTTGTTCTCTATTGCAAACAGCACGCCAGTGACTTTCCTCTTAATGTGTTTCAAAACATAATCCTAGACTGCGAGCAACTACTTTTCTAGCTTTTGTGTCTTTTTCTGATTGTTAGGGTTTAGTGAGTGGATGTTAATTATAACCCCGAGATTAGATGTAATAAAAACTCTGGGAATGCCCCACCCTAACATCTTTTTCTATTCTACTTTGTCGACAGACTCACTCATATTTTTAAAAAATGCAGATTTACTTGCAAACGCTTTAAAACCAAGAACTCTACTTTTACCTTGGGATTGCTACTCTAGTGATGTTCTAATACACAGAACTTCCTCTTCCCGGCTAAAAGTTCTCCTAATGGTAAAAATGAGTCACTTTCCACCCTCCTGCCTTTGCTTTTTGGAGGAAAGACAAAGTGCACAACTGAGAACAGGAGCATAATCATTGTGGACAAATGCTATTGAAATGCCATTTCCTCCCCAGAGGGATGAAAATACTGAGTCGATTTTTACTAATTTTCTCTAATGACAGGGAGCGAGGGTTGGAATAATAAGAATGTAATAAAAGAACAACAGTTGAAAACAAACATTCCTCCCACCGCTCCGGTCTAAGATTAAAGTAGAACAGCCACTTCCCTCACCCTGGCTCCCAGCAGTCGCCCACTGGCTTGCTGGTTAGGCTGAGATCGCGATCGCTGTGCCTTCCTGCGCACTGCCGCAGACCTGCATTCAGCCCCTACGCCTGAGAGACTGAGAGACGCCTGCGTTGATAGTTATGAGGGCTTTAGCCCTTTATTAGTGCTGGAGCTGATTCGTTTGCGTGCCCAGCGGGTGTGAGGGTTAGTCACCGTATTATGTGCCAGGTCAGTGCTCTAGCCTTCTCGCCTGCCTCAACACTTGGGTTAGAAGAAAGGACATTGTAAGAGGGCAATGGATTTTAGGCCAATTTGCCTCTGCCAACTTGTAGGAAGGAAGCTGGAACTTCCCTGAGAGGCCAGGGTGACGAGGCTGCTTTGCCGTCGGCGACTTCGTGGCTAAACTGGAGAGTCTGTTGCCAGCCAAGCACTGTGAACCTAAACTGAGCATCACCAGCTTTGGGGGCGGGGAGGTGGGAGACAGCCCGCTCAGATGGGTAAGGGTTTGGAAATGGAAGTCAAGCAGCAGTGCCTGAACAACGGGACACCACAGCTGCCCTCTCTCTTCATTCACTCGTTGAGCTTTCTCAGGCATCTCTTTTCCTATGTGGGCAACTACAGGATTGCATCCTAATCCTTGTGGCTCAGCATACCCATTGTCCACTCACTCATTTTCTTCATGGAGCAGCGAAAGGCGAAAATCACCTCTAGGATAGGTTTAGTCCCAATCACTGCACTCAGTGAGTGAGTTTTGAGCCCAGGCGAACGCGAGGGAGATGCCTAATAGGTCAGTCAGCCATATAGGGGTCTCCTCAGCTAAGCCCTCTTGGGAGTGGCCTGAGAAGTACGAGGGCAGACCGACCGAGAGAAGTAGCGCAGAAGGGAAGGAAGGAAAAGTGTGTGGGCATTGGAATTGATTACTCACCCGTCACCTGCACGGTCTTGCGCATCCATGCATAGGGGCTGTGGCGGCTCCTGCTGGGGGAACTGGCGTTGGCGACGCCTGCGTCCGTCGGGACAAGCGACCCACCAGCCGGGCTACCGCTAGTTCCACCGCCCTCAGGGCCCAAGTTGCTGTAGTCGGTCGAGCAGAAAGCGGCGGGGCTCGAGGTCATGTCGTTCACCGGCACTGTGCCCATTGTACTAGACTGCCCAGGATACACGCTCCAGTCTTCTCGCGGGAGACTGTAGGGTGAGCCCCAGTCTCCCAGAGACTGCCTGTGAGGATCCATGCTGGGCATATGAGGATACCCCATATAGTGCGAGAAAGCCGGTGCCACAGCGAAATTGGAGGCTGGTATCGGACTCCCACCGTCCCCCGTGCCTCCTGTCCCAGCTGTGCCGCCAACCCCAGGGCTCCTGAGAGTGCCCGGGTACATGCCTGTTTCTTTCTCCAAAAGGCAGCTTCCGTACATCGTGGCTTGGGTAGAAGGCGCTCCCTAAGCCATCCTGAGGTCCCTGTAAGGCCCCAACTCGACTTTGAGAAGCCCAGAGAATGAATTTATCAGTACTTAGTTGTGCCGCAAGCTCCTCTGCACCCTTCAGACTACTCCATCCCACGTTTCCTGCGAGGGTATCCAGGTGACTGGTAGCCCTGTATAGATAGGCCACCAATGACTGGGCTGACGTCAAGGGGCTTCAGGCTTTTACATAGCATTTGCATTCAAATGAAGGGCCATTTCACTTTCACAGGAACTTGTTCACCCACTCCCCAAGCTCCCAGGCCTTTCTGTCTCATCTTTCTTGATTCTGTCCATCTGGTCCCCATAGCGTCAGTATTGTGCTTTTGGGGACAGGAACTCCTCCAGGGGTTTCTGACCAGCTCCCCTCAAAGTCAGACAGAGACCTGCAGAAACAGGGCAAAGTTCCGCTCTCTAGGAATCAGTCCTTACACGGCGTCCTCCTCCCTTTCACCGATCTTCCCGCGTCCAACCTGCATCTGCAGTCTCCTTCTGCCCAAATTCCCTCGCAGGGGTTTACTGCATGGCACTGGCCCAGGCTGCCAACGAAAAGAGCTTTCCCTTACTCTCCTCACTCCGTCCATCAAGAGGACGCCTTTGTTTCCAAGGGCAAAGATTCATTTCACAACTCTGTTGAGCGTCTACTGTATGCCAGGTACTGTGTAGGTGTGGGTATACAGCGGTGAATAAAAGACAATTCTTGCTCTGCCTCCCTAAGATTATACTGTAGTGGATGGCAGGCTGAATTAATCGAATGTTTTACAAATATGCACAAATTAAAGAAAGATGAATAACGTAGGTTATGAAAAATGGTAGGAGAGAGAGAGAAGAACCGTGTAGATAATAAACTTTCCTATTTTCATGTCAGTCCACTACTCTCAGGTGTCTCTTTCTGCCAGGTATGGCTTCTGTCCGAAATCCAGTGCTTCAAGGGGCCAGAACTCTTGCAGTCTCAAATCCATAGCAGCTGCAGCAAACTAAAAAAGTTTTCTTTGTAAAACTCCAATCGTTGAAAAAGACATAGACTTGCTAGTAGATGCCAATGAAATCAATATCTTGCCTCAAGAAACTAGGTCACCTCTTGTGTTCCTCCTCTCCACCCAGCGCCCCCAAGACCTACCACAGTCTTTATTCCAGGATGCTTCCTACTCAGGAAATTTGCTCCTACACAAAATCCAACATAACCTGGCACCCCCATCCCCATTTAGCTAATCCCTCTATGGCTTTGGGAAAGTCACTTAACCTCTCTGAGTTTCATGGGTTTCCCCTTTTAAAAATAGAGAACCTAATTGTATCTACCTTACAAGCAGTATTTCCTCAGATAATGCAAGCAAACTGCTTAACTTGGTGCTTGGCACACAGTATGGGACCACTGTATTCACTCAACAAATATTATTGAGTACTTAGTGCTGTTCTATGTATGGAGACATCAGTGGTGAGCAGATAAAGCCTCTGGCTTTATTAAGCATATGTAACAGTGGGGAGAAACACTGATAAGTAATTAAATTTTATGGTATATCAGACAGTAATCGACTCTATGGAGAAAAAAAACAGGGAAGGAATATACAGAATGCTGGGAGGTGGATGTTGGAATTTTAAATGTGATAGTCTAGGATGACTTCATTGAGAATTGACACTTAAGTGAAATATGAAAGTTAATGGAGTGAGGTAAGAGGAGAGAGGATTCAGAAGAAAAAAACAAGTGAAAAGAGAATGTTCATTTTCTGTTGGAGAAAGTGCAAGGAAGACAGTGTAGCTAAAGACTAGATGAGGTCTAAAAGTTGAAGGGAAATAAGCCATTGCAAAAATTCTAGCTTTTGCTTTGAGGTAGGGAGACATTATAGGGTTTAGAGCAGAGGAGTGACATGATTTGAGTTAAATTTTGAATGGTTCTCTCTGGCCTTTGGATCAAAAATAGACTGTAAGTAGACAGAATCAGGCAGATTTTTTAAAAAGACTATTGCAATGATAAAAGTGAATGACAGTGTGGGTGAAGATAAGTGGTTGGATTCTGTATGTATTTGAAACTTGTTTCAGAGAAGAAGGAAAATGAGTGATTGATCAGAAAAGACCAATTAAAGTCTGGTGCTGGGGAGAAGGGACTAAGAGGCAGGAAAGCAACATACCTATTGGCACTTTTTACACTTTTTGCATATTATTTTATCTTCACAACAGCTCCATGAGTTATTGTCATTCCCATTTTAGAGAGGTAGGAACTGAGGCTCAGCGAGGTGGCATGACTATTTAAACGCACATGGCTGGTGTGTGGTAAAGCTAGGTTCAATTCTGGGCCACCCTGACTGCAAGGCAGAGTTCTTCAATTGGTACCAGGCCAAATACACAACATCAGGGTTTAGAACTGGGGCTTAGCTTCTATTTTCTTTCTCTGCTCAAGCTTTCAGGCCTGGCATTCAAGTCCTCACAATATAGACCCAATTACCTTGCATTATTCTTTCACCTGTTCAATTCTGAGGCAAACTATACTATCTGATATTTGAAAAAATATGTCAGAGTGGAAGCACATGGAAGATCTTTAGAGGCTGACTAACCCAATATTATTATTTAACAGATTAGGAAACTGATGGCTTGAGAGAGGAAGGTAATCTTTAAGGAAGTGAACCCAGGTCCATTGACTACCAGGTCAGCACTCTTTCCACTAAAATAAAACTATCTTTGCATATGCAATTCTTTCTTCTTTCTTTTTTTTTTTTTATTATACTTTAAGTTCTAGGGTACATGTGCATGACGTTTATATCATGTATAACTCCCCAATGCAATCCCTCCCTCCTCCCCCCTCCCCATGATAGGCCCCAGTGTGTGATGTTCCCCTTCCCGAGTCCAAGTGATCTCATTGTTCAGTTCCCACCTATGAGTGAGAACATGCGGTGTTTGGTTTTCTCTTCTTGTGATAGTTTGCTAAGAATGATGGTTTCCAGCTGCATCCATGTCCCTACAAAGGACGCAAACTCATCCTTTTTGATGGCTGCATAGTATTCCATGGTGTATATGTGCCACATTTTCTTAATCCAGTCTGTCACAGATGGACATTTGGGTTGATTCCAAGTCTTTGCTATTGTGAATAGTGCCGCAATAAACATACGTGTGCATGTGTCTTTGTAGTAGAGTAATTTATAATCCTTTGGGTATATACCCAGTAGTGGGATGGCTGGGTCATATGGTACATCTAGTTCTAGATCCTTGAGGAATCGCCATACTGTTTTCCATAATGGTTGAACTAGTTTACAATCCCACCAACAGTGTAAAAGTGTTCCTATTTCTCCACATCCTCTCCAACACCTGTTGTTTCCTGACTTCTTAATGATTGCCATTCTAACTGGTGTGAGATGGTATCTCATTGTGGTTTTGATTTGCATTTCTCTGATGGCGAGTGATGATGAGCATTTTTTCATGTGTCTGTTGGCTGTATGGATGTCTTCTTTTGAGAAATGTCTGTTCATATCCTTTCCCCACTTTTTGATGGGGTTGTTTGTTTTTTTCTTGTATATTTGTTTGAGTTCTTTGTAGATTCTGGATATTAGCCCTTTGTCAGATGAGTAGGTTGCAAAAATTTTCTCCCATTCTGTAGGTTGCCTGTTCACTCTGATGGTAGTTTCTTTTGCTGTGCAAAAGCTCTTTAGTTTAATTAGATCCCATGTGTCAATTTGGCTTTTGCTGCCGTTGCTTTTGGTGTTTTAGACATGAAGTCCTTGCCCATGCCTATGTCCTGAATGGTACTACCTAGATTTTCTTCTAGGGTTTTTATGGTATTAGGTCTAACATTTAAGTCTCTAATCCATCTTGAATTAATTTTCGTATAAGGGGTAAGGAAAGGATCCAGTTTCAGCTTTCTACTTATGGCTAGCCAATTTTCCCAGCACCATTTATTAAATAGGGAATCCTTTCCCCATTTCTTGTTTTTGTCAGGTTTGTCAAAGATCAGATGGCTGTAGATGTGTGGTATTATTTCTGAGGACTCTGTTCTGTTCCATTGGTCTATATCTCTGTTGTGGTACCAGTACCATGCTGTTTTGGTTACTGTAGCCTTGTAGTATAGTTTGAAGTCAGGTAGCGTGACGCCTCCAGCTTTGTCCTTTTGACTTAGGATTGTCTTGGCAATGCGGGCTCTTTTTTGGTTCCATATGAACTTTAAAGCCGTTTTTTCCAATTCTGTGAAGAAAGTCATTGGTAGCTTGATGGGGATGGCATTGAATCTATAAATAACTTGGGCAGTATGGCCATTTTCACGATATTGATTCTTCCTATCCATGAGCATGGTATGTTCTTCCATTTGTTTGTGTCCTCTTTGATTTCACTGAGCAGTGGTTTGTAGTTCTCCTTGAAGAGGTCCTTTACATCCCTTGTAAGCTGGATTCCTAGGTTTTATTCTCTTTGAAGCAATTGTGAATGGAAGTTCATTCCTGATTTGGCTCTCTGCTTGTCTGTTACTGGTGTATAAGAATGCTTGTGATTTTTGCACATTAATTTTGTATCCTGAGACTTTGCTGAAGTTGCTTATCAGCTTAAGGAGATTTTGGGCTGAGACAATGGGGTTTTCTAAATATACAATCATGTCATCTGCAAACAGGGACAATTTGACTTCTTCTTTTCCTAACTGGATACCCTTGATTTCTTTCTCTTGCCTGATTGCCCTAGCCAGAACTTCCAACACTATGTTGAATAGGAGTGGTGAGAGAGGGCATCCCTGTCTTGTGCCAGTTTTCAAAGGGAATTTTTCCAGTTTTTGCCCATTCAGTATGATATTAGCTGTGGGTTTGTCATAAATAGCTCTTATTATTTTGAGGTACGTTCCATCAATACCGAATTTATTGAGCGTTTTTAGCATAAAGGGCTGTTGAATTTTGTCAAAAGCCTTTTCTGCATCTATTGAGATAATCATGTGGTTCTTGTCTTTGGTTCTGTTTATATGCTGGATTACGTTTATTGATTTGCGAATGTTGAACCAGCCTTGCATCCCAGGGATGAAGCCCACTTGATCATGGTGGATAAGCTTTTTGATGTGCTGCTGAATCCGGTTTGCCAGTATTTTATTGAGAATTTTTGCATCGATGTTCATCAGGGATATTGGTCTAAAATTCTCTTTTTTTGTTGTGTCTCTGCCAGGCTTTGGTATCAGGATGATGTTGGCCTCATAAAAAGAGTTTGGGAGGATTCCCTCTTTTTCTATTGATGGAAATAGTTTCAGAAGGAATGGTACCAGCTCCTCCTTGTACCTCTGGTAGAATTCAGCTGTGAATCCATCTGGTCCTGGACTTTTTTTGGTGGGTAGGCTATTAATTGTTGCCTCAATTTCAGAGCCTGCTATTGGTCTATTCAGGGATTCAACTTCTTCCTGGTTTAGTCTTGGGAGAGTGTAAGTGTCCAGGAAATTATCCATTTCTTCTAGATTTTCTAGTTGATTTGCGTAGAGGCATTTATAGTATTCTCTGATGGTTGTTTGTATTTCTGTGGGGTCGGTGGTGATATCCCCTTTATCATTTTTTATTGCGTCTATTTGATTCCTCTCTCTTTTCTTCTTTATTAGTCTTGCTAGCGGTCTGTCAATTTTGTTGATCTTTTCAAAAAACCAACTCCTGGATTCATTGATTTTTTGGAGGGTTTTTGTGTCTCTATCTCCTTCAGTTCTGCTCTGATCTTAGTTATTTCTTGCCTTCTGCTAGCTTTTGAATGTGTTTGCTCTTGCCTCTCTAGTTCTTTTAATTGTGATGTTAGAGTGTCAATTTTAGATCTCTCCTGCTTTCTCTTGTGGGCATTTAGTGCTATAAATTTCCCTCTACACACTGCTTTAAATGTGTCCCAGAGATTCTGGTATGTTGTATCTTTGTTCTCATTGGTTTCAAAGAACATCTTTATTTCTGCTTTCATTTCGTTATGTACCCAGTAGTCATTCAGGAGCAGGTTGTTCAGTTTCCATGTAGTTGAGCGGTTTTGATTGAGTTTCTTAGTCCTGAGTTCTAGTTTGATTGCACTGTGGTCTGAGAGACAGTTTGTTATAATTTCTGTTCTTGTACATTTGCTGAGGAGTGCTTTACTTCCAATTATGTGGTCAATTTTGGAATAAGTGCGATGTGGTGCTGAGAAGAATGTATATTCTGTTGATTTGGGGTGGAGAGTTCTATAGATGTCTATTAGGTCCGCTTGGTGCAGAGATGAGTTCAATTCCTGGATATCCTTGTTAACTTTCTGTCTCGTTGATCTGTCTAATGTTGACAGTGGAGTGTTGAAGTCTCCCATTATTATTGTATGGGAGTCTAAGTCTCTTTGTAGGTCTCTAAGGACTTGCTTTATGAATCTGGGTGCTCCTGTATTGGGTGCATATATATTTAGGAGAGTTAGCTCTTCCTGTTGAATTGATCCCTTTACCATTATGTAATGGCCTTCTTTGTCTCTTTTGATCTTTGATGGTTTAAAGTCTGTTTTATCAGAGACTAGGATTGCAACCCCTGCTTTTTTTTGTTCTCCATTTGCTTGGTAGATCTTCCTCCATCCCTTTATTTTGAGCCTATGTATGTCTCTGCATGTGAGATGGGTCTCCTGAATACAGCAGACTGATGGGTCTTGACTCTTGATCCAGTTTGCCAGTCTGTGTCTTTTAATTGGAGCATTTAGTCCATTGACATTTAAGGTTAATATTGTTATGTGTGAACTTGATCCTGTCATTATGATATTAACTGGTTATTTTGCTCGTTAGTTGATGCATTTCTTCCTAGCCTCGATGTCTTTACATTTTGGCATGTTTTTGCAATGGCTGGTACCGGTTGTTCCTTTCCATGTTTAGGGCTTCCTTCAGGGTCTCTTGTAAGGCAGGCCTGGTGGTGACAAAATCTCTAAGCATTTGCTTATCTGTAAAGGATTTTATTTCTCCTTCACTGATGAAGCTTAGTTTGGCTGGATATGAAATTCTGGGTTGAAAATTCTTTTCTTTAAGAACGTTGAATATTGGCCCCCACTCTCTTCTGGCTTGTAGAGTTTCTGCCGAGAGGTCTGCTGTTATTCTGATGGGCTTCCCTTTGTGGGTAACCCGACCTTTCTCTCTGGCTGCCCTTAAGATTTTTTCCTTCATTTCAACTTTGGTGAATCTGGCAATTATGTGTCTTGGAGTTGCTCTTCTGGAGGAGTATCTTTGTGGCGTTCTCTGTATTTCCTGAATTTGAATGTTGGCCTGCCCTACTAGGTTGGGGAAGTCTCCTGGATGATATCCTGAAGAGTGTTTTCCAACTTGGTTCCATTTTCCCCCTCATTTTCAGGCACCCCAATCAGACGTAGATTTGGTCTTTTTACATAATCCCATACTTCTTGCAGGCTTTGTTCATTTCTTTTTCTTTTTTTCTTTTGGTTTCTCTTCTCGCTTCATTTCATTCATTTGATCCTCAATCGCTGATACTCTTCTTCCAGTTGATCGAGTCGGTTACTGAAGCTTGTGCATTTGTCACGTATTTCTCGTGTCATGGTTTTCATCTCTGTCATTTCGTTTATGATCTTCTCTGCATTAATTAGTCTAGCTGTCAATTCTTCCACTTTTTTTCAAGATTTTTAGTTTCTTTGCGCTGGGTACGTAATTCCTCCTTTAGCTCTGAGAGGTTTGATGGACTGAAGCCTTCTTCTCATCTCGTCAAAGTCATTCTCTGACCAGCTTTGATCCGTTGCTGGCGATGGGCTGCGCTCCTTTGCAGGAGGAGATGCGCTCTTATTTTTTGAATTTCCAGCTTTTCTGCCCTGCTTCTTCCCCATCTTTGTGGTTTTATCTGTCTCTGGTCTTTGATGATGGTGACGTACTGATGGGGTTTTGGTATAGGTGTCCTTCCTGTTTGATAGTTTTCCTCTGACAGTCAGAAGGACTGTCTGTTGGTCTGTTGGAGATTGCTTGAGGTCCACTCCAGACCCTGTTTCTGGGTGTCAGCAGCAGAGGTTGCCGAAGATAGAATATTGCTGAACAGCGAGTGTACCTGTCTGATTCTTTCTTTGGAAGTTTCCTCTCAGGGGTGACTCCACCCTGTGAGGTGTGGGGGTCAGACTGCCCCTAGTGGGGGATGTCTCCCAGCTAGGCTACTCAGGGGTCAGGGACCCACCTGAGCAGGCAGTCTGTCCGTTCTCAGATCTCAACCTCCGCGTTAGGAGATCCACGGCTCTCCCCAAAGCTGTCAGACAGAGTCGTTCGCGTCTGCCATGGCCCCGCTCTTCCCCTAATGGACTGCAGCTGTGCGCTGTCCGCAGAGGTAGAGTCTACAGAAACAGGCAGGCTTCCTTGAGCTGCTGTGAGCTCCACCCAGTTCGAGCTTCCCAGCGGTTTGTTTACCTACTTAAGCCTCAGCAATGGCGGGCGCCCCTCCCCCAGCCTCGCTGCTGCCTTGCGGATAGATCGCCGCAGACGGCTGTGTTAGCAGTGAGGGAGGCTCCGTGGGCGTGGGACCCTCCCGGCCAGGTATGGGATATATTCTCCTGGTGTGCCTGTTTCCTTAAAGCGCAGTATTGGTGTGGGAGTTACCCGATTTTCCAGGTGTTGTGTGTCTCAGTTCCCCTCGCTAGGAAAAGGGATTTCCTTCCCCCTTGCGCTTCCAGGTGAGGCGATGCCTCGCCCTGCTTCAGCTCACGCTGGTCAGGCTGCAGCAGCTGACCAGCACCGATTGTCCGGCACTCCCTAGAGAGATGACCCCAGTACCTCAGTTGAAAATGCAGAAATCACCGGTCTTCTGTGTCGCTCGCGCTGGGAGTTGAAGACTGGAGCTGTTCCTATTCGGCCATCTTGCTCCGCCCCTCCGCATATGCAATTCTTTCTACTAGGCTGTGTCTCTCTACAATCTTCTAATGCAGAAAGAAAAAAAAATTGTTCAAAATCTCCCATTTTTCTTAAGAGATGTAGTCTCACTTGTCACCCGGCTGAGTGCAGTGGCATATCATAGCTCACTACAGCCTCGAACTCCTGGGATGAAGCAATCCTTCCACCTCAGCCTTCTGTGTAGCTGGGACTACAGGCACATTACCAACTTACCCAGCTGTCCTATTCTTCAAGGTTCAGTTGAAATGTGCCCTTCTCCCTGAAGCCCTATGTAGTGATGCTCCTCTCAGAAAACACTCTTTCTCTTCTAGGAATCCATTATCAATTCCCCTTCCCGATGGACTGATGGAGACTATTTTGTCTACCTTAGAGTTATTTGAGATCTATCTGAATCTTCTGAAATTTGAGCACCTTGAAGGGGCATAGGGAATTATGTTTGAACCCAGTGGAATAAAGTGCCCTTGTACATGGTAGGGTCTTGGGAAATATTTGTGTACTGAATCAGTAAATTACCTTGGAACCGCAGATTGGAAATCACTGTTTGATCCAGCTCCAGGGATGTCTGGAAGAGAAGCGAGTAAGAACATTGCCCAGTGCTTGACAGAACTTGGCTTCAGGTTTCCTCTGGTTTTTGTTTGTGTGTGTGTGGTGATGGGGAGGAACAGACAGGGAGGTTTAGTCTGGTTTATTTTACTGGAACTTTTGATTTATTTATTAACCTGAAGATTAACCAGAGAGGCGGCTTCTCTGCAGAGATCTTACTGCCACTAGGGAGTAATCTCTTAGTTTTTCTGAGACTTAGAGAGGCAGGTATCAAATAGGGCATCTGTTGGACTCTGGGCTGATTCCCACTGATCAGATTTGTTTTAAGGCTTGAGGGAGATAATGAATGAGAAATTGCTTGTAAACAATGAGATCCACCTATGATGAACTATGGAGATCTGGGTAAACCTTTTCTTTAGCAGCCATAATGCTTTGGGAGAATCCGAGTGCCTGGTAAATATTCTCTAAGCCTGGTCTGGCCTCTCAGTTCCGTGATAGTTGCCAAAGGTTACTCTCCACTCTACTACACCCCTGCCTAACCCTTTTCCACTATCCTGGCTGAGATTCAGGCCTGATCTGGGTCTCTGTGCTATGGAACTTAGCTCCAGTCATCAATCATTGGGCCCTCCTACTACTGGGAGGGAGATGAGGATTCCAGAGTTAAGTTCTTTTTTGTTTATATGGTAACTGAAGCTGAGAGTAGGGCAGGGTCTTACCCAAGGCAGACACTATTAGGTGATCTGTGGAACTGCGATCTAAACCCAAACATGACTGAATGTAGACCTCTGTAAGGCACTCCACCTCTCTCAGCCTCAGTTTCCAACACACTATAAATGGGGCAGACAATAGAGACCATTCTATAGGGATGTTGGGAGGATTAAGTGCACCAGTAATGTGCTCAGTACATAGCCATTATTATTGCCATCTGGAGAGTGGCTAGGACTCCACAGAGTATTGGCCTACTGTGCCTCTTCTGGTCCACATCCTTGCATGGAAAATGCTTAGTAATTGGAGTGAAGGCCCAGAGCAATTTGAACATGCTGCTTGTTGCCTCTCCATTCAAGCTTACACTCTGGGCTCTGAACATAGCCCTCATTCACTCACTCACTCCAATCTCCCTCCTCAATCCCTTTGGAACCTTAGCAACACCAGTGCTTGGGTTTCTGGAAGGAGGGAAACCTCAAGCCCTTTACATCCACCTTCTTGATCACTGTGATGGGCTTTGCACTTCCAGGACTAGACACTCTGGGAAATGAGCAACACTAGGCTCTGGGCCTTCCCTAAAGCATCTCAGTTGAGGCAGGACCTAGGTATGTTTTGGCGAAAAGTTAAGGTTTTTTTGTGGGAACATGAGTAGTTAGGGCAAGTACCAACTGGAGTGGTGGAGGACTGGGACTCTATACCCACCCTGTCACCGGATCTAGCAACCTGGTTCTGGATTAGGGTAAAAAGAGTGAGAAAGGCCCAGGGCTCTGAGATGAAGGCCAAAGGACAAAGTGGTGAAGAACAGGCTTCTTTGGCTTCCAAGGATGGCTCAACTCTGGGAAAGAGGTGTATATGAGGAGGCAAGTAGGGCTCAATGACTAATGCCAAGAACCCAGACTTGGAAGGGACATGTAGGGGAGGGATTTTGCAGAAGAGAGAGAGAAAAGAAAGATAGGCCAATGAAGAATGGGGAGATAATGCAAAGTCGACACTCTAGCCCTGGTAGGAGAGTCTCAAACTAACAGTCTGAGAGGGTGAAGGAGGCCGATTCTCTAAAATAAAAAGATAAGTGCAAGTCTTGGCTGTATGCTTGGAGAAAGAAAACCAGAAATCTAGTTCACAGAGCAGGCACTTTAGGCTAGAGCCTGTGCTGGGTCCTTGCTTGTGCAAATTCCCATCAGGCTCACTAAAATCAAAGGGAGTAGATAGGATCAGCCTTATTTTATAGAGGTGAAGAATACAGAACTAAACCTCACTGAGGTTTAGTAATGGGTTCAAGGTCAAACGTCCATTAAGCGGCAGCTGGTAAATCATACTCCAGACTGACTACAACATTCATGCGGGTCCTGGAGATCATGATGGAGAATAATGACCTAGCAGTAGTGCCTATATTTACTAAACATAGTATAAATGGAAAATTGGCAAGACTAAATAGGAGAGATTTAGATTAGTTCTGAAGAAGAATATGCCCAGTCTGATGGCCAGAAGCCTCCGGATAGGTGAACAAGTTGATAAAAGAAATATAGACCCTCCATAACCTCCCCCATTATCAACATCTAGATGCAAGAATTCAATTTATATATTTGGGGGAATATAGTCATTTAATATTCCATAGAAAACGTTTAGGGATTAGGATTACTAACATGACTTGTATGCAAATGTCTTATTCTATACTGTTCCTTAGCTTCAGGATTAAGAACATCTACAGGAAGCAGGCAGCTTACCCTTTGAAAGCAGCTTGATGGATGCTCCTGGAATAGAAAATTAACAACATATTTCAATTAAAAAATGTGTTCAAGCTAAAGCAAAAAACAAAACAAAAAACATCCCACACTATAGTAGTACAATTGTTATAATCAATGAACCTACGTTGACATATTAATATCACCCAAAGTCCATGATTTACATTAAAGTCCACTCTTGGTGCTATATATTCTATCGGTATTGATGAATGTGTGACGTGTATTCACCATTGAATTATTGTGCAGAGTAGTCTCCACCCTAAAAATCCTCTCTGCTCTGCCTGTCATCCCTCCCCCTAACCCCTGGCAACTATTGATGTTTTTCCTGTTTCCATAGTTTTGCCTTTTCCACAATGTCATATAGTTGGACCCATACAATGTGTTACCTTTTCAGATTGACTTTTTTCATATAGTAATATACATTTATGGTTGCACCATATCTTTCATGACTTGCTAGCTCTTTTCTTTTTAGCACTGAATAATATTTCATTGTCTGGATGTGTGACAGTTTATCCATTCACTTACTGAAGGACATCTTGGTTGTTTCCAAGTTTTGGCAATTATGTATAAAGCAGCTATAAACATCCACATGCAGGTTTGTGTAAGAACATTAAGTTTTCAATTTATTTGAGTAAGCACTAAGGAGCATGATTGTTTTGTATGATAACAGTATGTTTAGTTTTGTAAAATCCTGTGAAACTGTCTTACAAAGTGGCTGTACCATTTTCCATTTGTATCAACAACTAATGAGAGTTCTTGTTACTTCACATCCTTGAGAACATTAGATGTTGTCATTGTTTTGGATTTTGGCCATTCTGATAGGCATATAGTCATATTTCATTGTTCTAATTTGCAATTCCCTAATGACATATAATGCTGAATAACCATGTATATGCATATTTGCCATCTGTTTATCTGTTTTTTTTCAGGGCAGATGTCTGCTTAGGTCTTTTGCTCATGTTTTAACCAGGTTATTTGCTTTCTTACTGTTGTGTTCTACAACTTCTTTGTATATTTTCTTTCTAAAAAAACTTTTATTTTAGGTTCAAGGTACATATGCAGGTTTATTACATAGGTAAACTCGTGTCACAAATTTGTTGTACAGATTATTTCATCTAGGTACTAATTCTAGTACTTAATAGTTATTTTTCTGCTCCTCTCCCTCCTTCCACCTCCAACCTCAGCTGGGTCCAAGTGTCCCCATTGTTCCCCTATTTGTGTCCAGGTAGTCTCATAATTTAGCCTTCACTTGTAAGTGAGAACATGCGGTATTTTGTTTTCAGTTCCTGTGTTAGTTTGCTTAGAATAATGACCTCCAGCTCCTTCCATGTTGCTGCAAAGGACATGATCTTGTTTTTATATGCTGCATAGTATTCCATGGTATATATGTACCACATTTTCTTTATACAGTCTACCATCGACGGGCATTTAGGTTGATTCCATGTCTTTGCTACTGTGAATAATATTTCAGTGAATATATGTGTGCATGTGTCTTTGTAATAGAAAAATTTATATTCCATTGGGCATATATCCAGTAATGGGATGGCTGGGTTGAATGGTATTTCTTTCTTCTTTTTTCTTTTTTAAGACAGAGTCTCACTCTATCACCCAGACTGGAGTGCAATGCATCATCTCGGCTCACTGTAACCTCTACCTCCCAGGTTCAAGCAATTCTTGTGCCTTAGCCTCCTGTGTAGCTGGGATTACGGGTGCGCACTACCACGCCACCCAGCTATTTTTTGTATTTATAGTAGAGACGGGGTTTTGCCATGCTGGCTAGGCTGGTCTTCAACTCCTGACCTCAAGCAATCTGCCCACCTCGGCCTCCCAAAGTGCTGAGATTACAGGCATGAACCACCACACCCAGCCTGGTATTTCTGTCTTTAGGTGTTTGAGGAATCACCACACTGTCTTTCACAATGGCTGAAATAGTCTACACTTCCACCAACAGTGTATAAACCTTCCTTTTTCTCCACAACCTCACCAGCATCTGTTATTTTTTGACATTTTAGTAATAGCCATTCTTACTCGTGTGAGATGGTATCTCATCGTGGTTTTGATTTGCATTCTCTAATGAACAGTGATGTTGTGCTTTTCTTCATATGATCGTTGGCCCTATATATGTCTTCTTTTGAAAAATGTTCATGTCCTTTGCTCACTTTATTTTTTTAGAACATTTTGGGTTTAATTTTATTTCGAATGTTCTTTGACATGGAAATTTTAGGGTACTTTTGATGCTCGTGGTCATTATAAATCTACAAGATGGGGCAAAACATGTTTCATTTTCCTTCCTATTCTACATTTTTGTTTTATCTACTTGTTTTATCATTATGTTATAACCTCATATGTAAATTATTATACTATTATAAAGTCACGTAACACGAGCCTTCCACAACTTATGAATAGTACTAAAGAGCTGTGGAATGCAGGTGGTATTAATTTTGGCCTCTCAGGATCTTTTTCTGTGTATGAGAAAATATCCAATTTATGAGGTTTGGTGAAAATTAAGTTTCAGTTATGGCAATAAGAGTGGAGAATGCAGCATACCTGCTTTCCCAGTCTGCCTGGCAGTTAGGGTGCAGAGAGTTTTGACATGAGATGTAGAAAGCCAAAAAGAAAATGATAAAATATCTCTCCTCTCCATCTTTCTCCTCCACCTCCTGTTCCTCCTTCTTCTTCTCTCGCTGACCTTCCTGCCTGCTATTTTGTGATAGCAATTTTTTCAGCAAATATGATCTGGTGTATGATCTAGGGTGGTTTTCCTAGCTGTTTAATGTATGTATAGTTGTCTAGCCCTCCTAATATTTTTGTGAGCTAGCCAATGTCTTTTTAATAAGTTGCTGTTTTCCTTATTTCAGGGGGAGCTAGCCTCTATTGATTGCAACTGAAGAGCAGGACTGTTACAAGGCACTAAAGTAGAGAATATATATGGTCAATAAACAGAAAAATAGCACTTTAGATAAGAATAAAAGATATTGATAAATGTGAACTCATGGAGATTAGTGACCATAGAAGGTAATGATTCATTCCAAATAATTAGGCTAGCAGGGCATACAGAGTCATTCTGAACTGTCAAGGAAACATTTATATGCATGAAGACCTATGCTCCAAAGGAGTTCATGATGACAGTTTACAAGAGCAAAGACATGGAACCAAATGCCCATCAATGATAAACTGGATAAAGAAAATGTGGTACATATACACCATGGAATACTATGCAGCCATAAAAAGGAATGAGATCATGTCCTTTGCAGGGTCATAGATGAAGCTGGAAACCATCATCCTTAGCGAACTAATGCAGGAACAGAAAACCAAACACTGCATGTTCTCACTTATAAAATGGGAGGTGAACAATGAAAACACATGGACACAGGGAGGAGAACACACGCCAGGGCTTGTTAGGGGGTGGGGGGCGAAAGGAGGGAACTTAGAGGATGGGTCAGTAGGTGCAGCTAACTACCATGGCATACATATGCCTATGTAACAGACCTGCACATTCTGCACATGTATCCCAGAACTTAGTAAAGTTTTTTTTTTCTTTTTTTTTAA
This sequence comes from Trachypithecus francoisi, assembly GCF_009764315.1. Classification (NCBI taxonomy): domain Eukaryota; kingdom Metazoa; phylum Chordata; class Mammalia; order Primates; family Cercopithecidae; genus Trachypithecus; species Trachypithecus francoisi. The sequence continues at coordinate 55,857 of NW_022680573.1, read as the reverse complement.
ATGTAAACTTTGCCCCCTTTTTAATGGGGTTATTTGGGTTGTTCTTGTAAATTTAAGTTTCTTATAGATGCTGGATATTAGACCTCCAACAGATGCATAGTTTGCAAATATTTCTTCCATCCTGTAGGTTGTCTGTTTACTCTGTTAATAATTCTTTTGTGGTGCAGAAACTCTTTAGTCTAATTAAATCCATTTCCCCATTTTACTTTTGTTGCAATTGTTTTTGGCATCCTCCTCATGAAATCTGTACCTGTTCCTATGTCCAGAACGGTATTGCCTAGGTTGTCTTAGAGGGTTTTTGAAGTTTTGGGTTCTTACATTTAGGTGTTTTATCCATCTTGAGTTGATTTTTGTATATGGTGTAAGGATGGGATACAGTTTCAATTTTCTGTATATGGCTAGACGTTTATCCCAGCACCATTTATGGAATAGGGAGTCATTTCCCCATTGCTTATTTCTGTCTGCTTTGTTGAAGATAAGATTGTTGTATTTGTGTGGCCTAATTTCTGGGCTCTTTATTCCTTTCCATTAGTCTATGTGTCTGTTTTTGTACCAGTACCATGTAGTATTGGTTAATATAGTCTTATACTATAGTTTGACAGTAACATTTTGGTGACAGTAACATTTTGTTTACTGTTGCCCTGTAGTACACATTGCCTCTTGCTTTGATCCTTTTGCTCAGGATTGCCTTGGCTATTTGTGTTTCTTTTTAGTTCCATATGAGTTTTAAGATAGTATTTTTCTACTTCTGTGAAGAATGTCATTGGTAGTTTGATAGGAATGGCATTGATTTTATAAATTGCTTTGGGTAGTATAGCTATTTTAAAAATATTGATTCTTACTATCCATGAGCATGGAATGTTTTATCCATTTATTTGTGTTATCTATGATTTGTTTGAGCAGTGCTTTGTAATGCAAATATTTTCTCCCAGTATGTGTCTTGTCTAATCATTCTCTTGACACAGTGTTTTGCAGAGCAGAAGTTTCAAATTTGAATAAAGTTATTCCTTTCATCGATCATGTTTTTGCTACTGAATCTAAAAAGTTGCTGCCATACCCAGGGTCAGGTTTTCTTCTATGTCATCCTCTAGAAATTTTAGTTTTACATTTTACATTTAAGTCTATGATCCATGTTGAGTTAATTTTTGTAAAGGGTGTAAAGTTTGTGTCTAGATTCATTTTGTTTGTTTGTTTGTTTGTTTGTTTTTGCATGTGGATGTCCTGTTGTTCTAGCAACGTTTGTTGGAAGATGATCTTTGTTTCATTATAATGCCTTTACTCCCTTGTCAAAGATCAGTTGACTGTACTTATATGAATCCATTCCTGGGTTGTCTGTTGGGTTCCATTTATCTATTTGTCTATTCTCTTGCCAACATGACACTGTCTTTATTACTGTAGCTTTATAGTAAGTCTTGATGTAGGATAGTGTTAGTTCTTCAATATGTGTATTTTGGGTCTTTGCCTCTACATATTATCCTTAGGATCTGATATAGTTTGGCTGTGTCCCCACCCAAATCTCATCCAGAATTGTACCTCCCATAATTTCCACTTGTGGGAGGGACTTGGTGGGAGGTAATTGAATCATGGGGGCAGTTCTTTCCTATGCTGTCCTTGAGATAACAAATAACTCTCATGTCATCTGATGGTTTTATAAAAGAGAATTCCTTTGTACAGGCTCTCTTGCCTGCCTTTTTGTAAAACGTGACTTTGCTCCTTTTTTGCCGTCTGCCATAATTTCGAGGCCTCCCCAGTCATGTGGAACTGTGAGTCAATTAAAACTCTTTTTAAAATAAATTACCCAGTCTTGGGTATGTCTTTATTAGCAGCATGAGACCAGACTAATACAGGATCAGTTAGTCTATAGCCACAAAATAAATTGAATTTGATTAAGATTACATTGAATCTATAGATTGAGTTGGGAATAACTGACATCTTGACAATATTGAGTCTTCCTATCCATGAATATAGAGTATCTCCCCTTTTTTGTTTATTTTATTTTGTTCAGAGTTTGGGGTTTTCCTCATATACATCTTGTACCTATTGGGTTAGATTTACACTATGTATTTTTTTAGTGCTAACATAAATGGTAATGTGGCCTTTTAAATTTCAGAATCCACTGTTACTGTTATATAGGAAAGGGATTGATTTTTTATGTTAAACTTGTATTTTGCAATTTTGCTATAATTGTTTATTAGTTTCAGGAAGTTTTTATTGTGAATTTTTTTTGGATTTTCTACATACACAATCATGTCATGTGTAAACAAAGATAGTTTTATTTCTTTCTTCCCAATTCATATGCTATTTAATTTCCTTTTCCTGTCTTATTGCTCTAGCTAGGCTTTCCAATATGATGTTGAAAAGCAGTGGTGAGAAGAGACATCCATGCCTTATTCCTGATTGCAGCAGAAAAAAAAAAAAAAAGATTCTCATCATTAAGTAAAATATTAACTCTAGACTTTTCGTAGATACTATTTATCAGTTAAGGAAGCTTCCTTCTGTTCTTAGTTTACTGAGAAATTTTTATCATGAATGAATGCAGGATTTTGTCAAATGCATTTTCTGCATCATTGTCATAATTACATAATATTTCTTCTTTAGCCTCTTCATATGATGGATTATATTAATTCATTTTTGACTGTTGAACCAGCCCTGCATGCTTGGGATACATCTTATCTTGTTGTAGTGTATAATTCGTTTGTTCAATAATGGATCAATATTTTGCCAAGGATGTTTGCATCTATCTTCATAAGAAATATTCATTTACAGTTTTCTTTTCTTGTAATATTTTTGGAGGGTTTTGATACTAGAATAATGCTGGTCTCGTGGAATGAGCTGGGAAGTATTCCCCTGCATCTATCTTCTGGAATAGATTATAGAAATTGGTATAATTTTATTTTTAAGCATTTGGTGGAATTCACCAGTGAACTCATCTGGGCCTTGTGATTTCTATTTTGGAAGGCTATTAATTATTCATTCAAATTATTTAATAGGTATCAAACTAATTGGATTGTCTATTTCTTCTTCTGTGACTTCTAGTAGACTGCATTTTTCCAGGACTTCTATGCGTGTCATCTAGTTTGATAAACATTTGATAATGTGTGGGCATAGTTTTCATAATATTTATTTGTTATCCTTTTAATGACCATGACATCTGTAGTTTTATTCCCTGTTTCATTTCTGATATTAGAAAATTGTGTTTTCTCTCAGTTTTCTTAGCCTGGCAAGAAGTTTTATGAATCTTTTCAAAGAACCAGTATTTGGTTTTGTAGATTTTTCTTATTGTTCCCTTGTTTTAAATGTCATTTATTTCTGCTCTAATTCTGTTTCTTTTCTTCTGCTTACTTAGAATTTAATTTGTTCTTCTTTTTCTAGTTCTTTAAGATGGAAGTTTAGATTAATGATTTGGATTTTCTTCTCTTCTAATGTATATATTCAATGCTATAATGCTTTCCCAAAGCATTGATTTTGCTGCATTCCACAAATTCTAATTAGTTGTATTTTCATTTTCATATAGTTCAAAATATTTTGATAGGAATATCACTGAATCTGTAAATAGCTTTGGAAAGCATGCCCATTGTAGTGCTATTGATTCTTCCAATCTATGACCATAGAATGTTTTTTCCATTTATTTGTGTTGTTTCTTGTTTCTTTCAGCATTGTTTTTTAGTTCTCTTTGTAGATATCCTGCACCTCCTTGGTTAGCTGTGTTCATAGGTGATTAATTTTCTTTGCAGCTATTGTAAATAAAATTGTGTTTTTGATTTGATTTTCAGCCCAGATGTTATTGGTGTATAAACATGTACTGATTTTTGTATATTGATTTTGTATCTTCAAACCTTACTAAAGCCATATTTAGTTCTAAGGGCCTTTTGGCAGAGTCTTTAGGGTTTCCTAGGTATAGGCTTAAAATAATATCAACTTTTGCCTGTTTAGTATGATGTTGGCTGTGGGTTTGACATAGATGTCTCTTATTATTCTGAAGTATGTTTCTTTGATGCCTAGTCTGTTGAGGGTTTTTATCAGGAAGTAATGTTGGATTTTATCAAAAGTTTTTCCATATTTATTGAAATGATCATATGGTTATTGCTCTTAATTCTGTTCATGTGGTGAAACACAATTATTGATGTGTGTATGTTAAACCAGCCTTTCATTCCAGGAATAAAGACTACTTGATAATGTGTATTAACATTTTCATGTGCTGCCTGATTTTGTTTGTGAGTATTTTTCTCAGGATTTTTGTGTCTATGTTCACCAGAGATATTGGCCTGAAGTTTTCTTTCTTCATCATGTCTCTGCCAGGTTTTGATATTAGGCTGATGCTGGCTTCATAGAATGAATTAAGAAGGGATCTCTTCTCTCCTCTTCTATTTTTTGAGATAATTTCAGTAAAATTGGTAACAGTTCTTTTGTGTATGTCTAGTAGAATTCAGTTGTAATCCATCTGGCCCAGGGATTGTGTTTTGGTTGGTAGTGTTTTTCTTTTTTCTTTTTTAAAAAATATTATTACTGATTTTATTTCAAAGCTTGATATTGGTTCATTCAGGATTTTAAATCTTTTCTGAAATCAATCTTGGGATATTGGGTGCTTCCAGGAATTTATCCATTTCCTCTAGGTTTTCTAAATTGTGTACATAGAACTGTTTATAGTATTCTCTGAGGATCTTTTATAGTTCTGTGGGATCAGTTGTAATGTCATTTTTGTCATTTCTTATTGTCTTACTTTGATCTCTCTGTTTTCTTTGTTAAAATATTTAAATTTTTTCTTGAGATGTCTTCTTTGTCTTATATGTTATTTTAAAGTGTATTGTTTAATGTCCAAGAATTTTGGGGCTTTCTACACAACTTTCTGTTATTGATTTCTAGTTTAATTCCATTGTGGTGAAAGCAGATGTTGTATGATTTCTATTCTTTTAAATTTTTTAAGTTGTGTTTTTTAGGTTAGAATGTCATCTATGTTGATTAATGTTTCATGTGAACTTAAAAAGAATGTGTATTCTTCTGTTGTTGGATGCAGTGGTCTACAGATGTCAATTATATTTAGTTGCTTGTGATATTGAGTTCAACTGCATCCTTAATAACTTTCTGCGTGGTAGATCTGTCCATTTCTGACAGAGGGGTATTAATGTCTTCAAATGTAACAGTGGATTCGTCCATTTCTCTTTGATGTCCTGTACATTTTTACCTCATGCATTTTGATATTCTCTTTTTAAGTGTATACACATTATGAAATATTATTTCTTGCCAGGCGCGATGACTCACGCCTGTAATCCCAGCACTTTGGGAGGCAGAGGCGGGCGGATCTCTTGAGGTCAGGAGATCGAGACCATCCTGGTCAACATGATGAAACCCCATCTCTACTAAAAATACAAAAATTAACCGGGTGTGGTGGTGGGCACCTGTAGTCGCAGCTACTCCGGAGGCTGAGGCAGGAGAATCGCTTGAACCCAGGAAGCGGAGGTTGCAGTGAGCCAAGATCGCACCACTGCACTCCAGCCTGGGCGACAGAGTGAGACTCCGTCTCAAAAAAAAAAAAAAAAAAAAAAAAAAGAAATGTTATTTCTTGTTGGAGTACTGACTTATTTATCAGTATGTAACAACCCTCTTTATTCCTGATAACTTTCCTTTCTCTAAAGTTGGCTCTGTCTGAAATTAATATAGCTACTTCAGCTTTGCATGCCATGTCTTTCTCCACTCATTTACTTTTAGTTTATATATGTCTTTATATTTAAAGTGGGCTCCTTGTAGACAACATACAGTTGGATATTTTTGGATCCACTTTAACAACATATGTCTTTTAATTGGTGTATTTAGATGATGGGGGCAGTTTAAAGTGATTGTTGATATAGTTGGATTAATATATACAATATTTGTTATGTTTTCTATATGTTACCTTTGTGTTTTTTCTTATTTTTGTCTTTCACACTGCTGTGGTCTGAGTGTTTGTTTCCCCAGAATTCATATGTAGAAGTCTTAACTCCTGAGGTGATGGCATGACAAATAGGAGCCTTTGGGAAGTGGTTAAGTCATGAGGACTCCACTTTCATGAGAATTAGTGACCTTATGAAAGAAGTCTGAAGGAGCTTGGTCACCCATTCTGCCATGTGAGGACACAGCTAGAAAATGTCATCTACGAGGAAACAGACCTTACCAGACACTAAATTTGCTGGGGCCGTGATCTTAGATTTGCAGCCTCCAAAACTGGGCAATAAATTTGTGTGTTTATAAGTTTTCCAGTCTAAGATATTTTGTTATAGAGGCCTGAAAAAATGAAGAAACATACTTTTGCTGACTTTTTGTGGTTTTAATTAAGCTTTTATATAATTTCAACTTATTTCTTAGCACGTCAATTGATATGGTTTGCCTGTGTCCCCACCCAAATCTCAGCTTGAATTGTAATAATTCCCACATGTCAAGAGCAGGGTCTGGTGGAGATAATTAAATCATGGGAAGTTTCCCCATGCTTTTCTCATGGTAGTGAATAAGTCCCATGAGATCTGATAGTTTTATAAATGGGAGTTCCCCTGCACAAGCTCCCTCTTGCCTGCTGCCATGTAATACGTGTCTTGCTTCCCCTTCATCTTCTACCATGTTTGTGAGGCCTCCCTAGTCATGTGGAACTGCGAATCATTTAAATCTCTTTCCTTTATAAGTTACCCAGTCTTGGGTATGTTTATTAACCATGTGATAACAGGCTAATACAGTAAATGGTACCGGGAGTGGGGCACTGCTGTAAAGACACCTAAAAATGTGGAAGCAACTTTGGAACTGGGTAACAGGCAGGAGTTGGGCCAGTTTGGAGCCTCAGAAGAAGCCAGAAAAATATGGTAAAGTTTGGAATTTCCTAGAGGATTTTTTATTGGTTTTGACCAATTCGGATAGTGATACAGACAATAAAGTCCAGGCTGAGCCAGTCTCAGATGGGAATGAGGAACTTGTTGGGAACTGGAACAAAGGTGACTCTTTCTATGTTTTAGCAAAGAGACTGGTGGTATTTTGCCCCTGCCCTAGAGATTTGTGAAACTTTGAACTTGAGAGAGTTGATTTAGAGTGTCTAGAAGAAAAAATTTCTAAGCAGCAAAGTGCTCAAGAGGAAGCAGAGCATAAAAGTTTCAAAAATTTGCAGACCTAATGATGCAGTAGAAAAGAAAAATCCATTTTCTGGGGAGAAATTCAAGCCATCAGCAGAAATTTGCATAAGTAGTGAGGAGCCAAATGCCAATTATCAAGACAATTGGGAAAATGTCTCCAGGGCATGTCAGAGACCTTTGCATCAGCCCCTGCCATCATAAGCTTGGAGGCCTAGGAGGGAAAAATGGTTTCCTGGGGTGGGTCCAGGGCCCCAATGCTGTGTGCAGCCTTGAGATTGGTGCCCTGCATCCCAGCTGCTCCAGCTTTGGCTAAAAGGGGCCAAGGTACAGCTCTGGTTGTGGTTTCAGAGAGTGCAAACCTTGAGCCTTGGCAGCTTCCATGTAGTGTTGAGCCTGTGCATGAACGGAAGTCAAGAACTGAGGTTTGAGAACCTCTGCTTATATTTCAGATGATGTATGGAAATACCTGGATTTCCAGGCAGAAGTTTGTTGCAGGGGTGGAGCCCTCATGGATTACTTCTGCTAGGGTAATGCAGAAGGCATATGTGGGCTTGAAGCCCCCACACAGAGTCCCCACTGAGGCACTGCCTAGTGGAGCTGTGAAAAGAGGGGCACTGTCCTTCAGAGTCCAGAATGGTAGATCCACCAACAGCTTGCACTGTGCATCTGGAAAAGCCACAGAATCAATGTCAGCCCACAAAAGCAGCCAGGAGGGGAGCTGTATCCTGCAAAGCCACAGGGTGGAGCTGCCCAAGACCATGGGGACCCAAGTCTTGCATCAGTATGACCTGCATGTGAGACATGGAGTCAAAGGAGATCATTTTTGAGCTTTAAGATTTGACTGCCGTGATGGATTTCAGAAGGGCCTGTGGCCCCTTCATTTTGGCCAATTTCTGTCTTTTAAAACAAGAGTATTTACCCAATGCCTGTACCCCCATTGTATCTAGGAAGTAACTACCTTGATTTTGATTTTGCAGGCTTATAGACAGAAGAGACTTGCCTTGTCTCAGATGAGACTTTGGACTATGGACTTTTGATTTAATGCTGAAATGAGTTAAGACTTTAGAGGGCTGTTGGGAAGGCATGATTGGTTTTGAAATGTGAGGATGTAAGATTTGTGAGGGGACAGGGGTGCAGTGCTACAGTTTGTCTGTGTCCCCACTCAAATCTCATTTTGAATTGTAATAATATCCATGTGTTGAGGGTGGAGCACAGTGGAGATAACGGAACCATGTGAGGCAATTTTTTCCATACTGTTCTCATGGTAGTGAATAAGTCTCATGAGATCTAATGGTTTTATTAATGGAAGTTCCCCTGCATAAACTCTCTCTTGCCTGCTGCCATGTAAGACATCTCTTGCTTCATTTTTGCATTACACTATGATTGTGAGGTCTCCCCAGCCATGTGGAACTGTGAGTCAATTAAATCTCTTTTCTTTATAAATTACCTAGTCTTGGATGTGTCTTTACTAGCAGCATGAGAACAGACTAATACATCAATTATATCTTTTTTCTACTTTAGGTGTCTCTTTAGTTTGCAATATACATTTACAACTAATCCAAGTTCACTTTTAAATAACATTATACTGCTTCACAGGTAGTACAAGTACATTATAATAACAAAATATTTTCTATTCTTTCTTTCTGAACTTTCTATTACAGCTGTAATTCATTTCTCTTATATATAAACACACACACACACACACACACACACACACTGCTGCTATTTCTATTTGGGACAAACTGTTGTCTGTTAGATCAGTGAAGATAAAAGTATAATTTTTTTATTTTACTTTCACTTGTTGCTTTTCTAATATTTTTTCTTTCTTTAAATACATCCAAGTTTCTGACAAATATTGCTTTCATTATTCCTGAGGAGCTTCTTTTAACTTTATGAGGCCATTCTTTTGATGACACATGTTCTCAGTTCTTGTTTGTCTGACAAAATGTTTATTTTGCCTTCACTTTTGAAAGATTATTTCATAGGATACAGAAGTTTGGTGGATTTCATTTCTGTCAATACTTTACATATTTCATTCTAATTTCTTTTTGCTTCTCTGCAAGTAAGCCATTTTTAAAACTTCTGACTTCTTTCATCTTTTCTTTATCTTTGATTTTCTGCAGTTTAAATGTGATAAACCTAAGTGTAGCTTTTTCTTTTATTTCTTTTTGTGGAATCATCCCGGTTGATTCTCTTAGTGTCCTGAATGTTGTTAAGTGTTTGACGTTAATTTCAGAAAATTCTCTGTTACTTCAAATATTTCATTTTTTCTCTCTTTCTTCTCCTTATGGTGTTCCCAGTATGCATAGTTACATCTTTTGTTGTCTGGCTGTTCTTACTCTGTTCCCTTTTCAAATATTTTTCTCTTTGCTTTTCGGTTTTGGAAGATTCTATTGTCATATCCCCAAGCTGAGAGATATTTTTTTCTCCCCCATGTCCAGCCTACTGATGAGACAATCAACAGCATTTTTTATTTCTGTTGCACACCATATTTTGATTTCTAGTTTTTGTTTATTTACTCATTTAAAAATTTGATTAAAATATAATTCACTGTTTGAAAATAACAACAATGTTTTATGGTACTTATAACTTATATAGACATAAAATATATGACCACAGTAGCACAAAAGATAGAAAGCATAAATAGATGTACATTGCTGTAAGGTCTTATACATGAAGTAGTATATATTATTTGAAGGTAGGCTGTGACAGAATAAATATGCACATGCAAAACCAGAAGCAAAAAAAAAAAAAAAAAAAAAACTCTCCAAATAAGTGCAGCTAAAAAAATTCAGATATGGGAAGATAAAACGGAATGCTGTAAAAGCAAATCAAATAATTCAAACCAAGTCAGAAAAGAAAAAAAGAACAACAAATAACAATAAAAAGAACAAATGTTCCACATAGAAAACATAGCAAGATGATAAACTTAATCTAACCATATAGAAAATTACATTAAGCATAAATGGTTCATATAGTCAAGCAAAAACAAAAACCAACTTTCTGCTGTCTACAAAAACATGTTTAAATATAGAAGCACAGACAGGTTATAATTAAAAGGATAGAAAAAGATATGACTGCAAACACTTATCAAATAAAGTGCAGTGGCTACATTAATGTTAAAAAATAGACTTCAGGACAAGAAATATTACCAAGAATAATGAGGGACATTTTTAAACAACAAAAGTATCAATTAATGAAGATTTTAAATGTATATATACTCAGTAATAGAGCTTCAAAATATATAAATAAAAACATAACAAATATAAAAGGAGACATGGACAAATTCACATTTAGTTGGAGATATGAATACTCCATTTTCAGTAATTGATAGAATTTAGAGATAATCAATAGAAGAAAAGAAGGCTAGAACATTATCTACCCACTGATCTAATTGATGTTTAGAATGTCAATACTCAACAACAATATAATACACATTTTTTTTCTTTTCTCCCATCCTCTCACCTCAAGTAGACCCCAGTGTCTGTTGTTTCCTTCTTTGTGTTCATAAGTTCTTATCACTTAGCTCCCACTTATAAGTGAGAACATGTGGTATTTGGTTTTCTGTGCCTGCATTAGTTTGCTGAAGATAATAACCTCCAGCTTTTTCCATGTTCCAGCAGAAGACATAATCTTGTTCTTTTTTATGGCTGCATAGTATTCCATGGTGTATCTGTACCACATTTTCTTTATCCAATCTGTCATTGGTGGACATTTACATTGATTCCATGTCTTTGCTATTGTGAATAGTGCTGCAATGAACATATAAGTGCATGTGTCTTCATGGTAGAATAATTTATATTCCTCTGAGTATATACCCAGTAAAGGGATTGCTGGGTCAAATGGTAGTTCTGCTTTTAGTTCTTTGAAAAATCATCATACTGTTTTACACAATGGTTGAACTAATTTACACTCCCTCCAGTAGTGTATAATTGTTCCCTTTTCTTCACAACCTCACCGGCGTCTGTTATTTTTTAACGTTTAAATAATATCCATTCTGACTGGTGGGAGATGGCATCTCATTTTGGTTTTAATTTTCATTTTCTAAATGATCAGGAATGTTGAGCTCCTTTTCAAATTATTGTTGATTGCATGTATATCTTCTTTTGAGAAGTGTTTGTTCATATCCTTTGCACACTTTTCATGGGGTTGCTTGTTTTTTTCTTCTAGATTTGTTTAAGTTCCTTATAGATGCTGGATATTAGACCTTTGTTGGATGCATAGTTTGCAAAAATTTTCACCCATTCTGTAGGTTATCTGTTTACTCGGTTGATAGTATCTTTTGCAGTGCAGAGGGTCTTAAGTTTAATTAGATCCCAATTGTCAGTTTTGCTTTTGCTGCTATTGCTTTTGGTGTCTTTGTCATAAAATCTTTGCCCATCCTTATGTACAGAATGGTATTGCCTACGTCGTCTTCAGGTTCTTTTTCATAGTTTTGGGTTTTAATTTTAAGACATTTAATCTATCTTGAGTTGATTTTTGTATATGGTATAAGAAAGGGATCTAGATTCAATCTTCTGCATATGGCTAGCCAGTTACCCCAATGCCATTTATTGAATAAGAAGTTTTTTCCTCATTACTTGTTTCTGTCAAATATTGGAGGGTTGTAGATGTGTGGCCTTATTTCTGGGCTCTCTGTTGTGCTCCATTGGTCTATGTGTCTGTTTTTGTACCAGTACCATGCTGTTTTGGTTGCTGTAGTCTTGTAGTATAGTTTGAAATTGGGTAAGGTAATGCCTCCAGCTTTGTTCTGTTTCCTTAGGATTGCCTTGGGTATTTGGGCTCCTTTTTGGTTCCATATGAATTTTAAAACCATTTTTCTAGTTATGTGAAGAATGTCAATAATTTGATAAAAATAGCATTAAATCTGTAAATTTCTTTGGGCAGTATAGTCATTTTAATGATATTGATTCTCCTCTCCATGAACATGGGTTGATTTTCCATTTGTTTGTATCTTCTTTGATTTCTTTGAGCAGTATTTTATAATTGTCATTGTAGGAATTATTCACCTCCCTAGTTGGCTGTATTCTCAGGTATTCTATTCTTTTTGTGTCAATTGTGAAGGGCATTGCCTTTCTGATTTGGCTGTAGATTTGGCTGTTGCTGGTGTATAGGAATGCTAGTGAGTTTTGTACATTGATTTTCTATCCTGAAACTTCACAACAGTTGTTTATTAGCTGGAGGAGCTTTTGGGCCAAAACCATGGGTTTTTTAAAGATATAGAATCATGTCGTCTGTAAACAGAGATAGTTTGACTTCGTCTCTTCCTATTTGGATGCTTTATTTTTTTCTCTTGCCCAATTATTCTGGCTAGGACTTCCAGTACTCTGTTGGGTAGAAGTGGTAAGAGAGGGAGTTTTTGTCTTCTGTTGGTTTTAAGGTGAATGCTTCCAGCTTTTTCCCATTTAGTTTAACGTTGGCTCTGGACTTGTCATAGATGGCTATTATTATTTTGAGGTATGTTCCTTTAATACCTAATTTATTCAGAGTTTTTAACATAAAGGTGTGTTTAATTTTATTCAAAAAAGTTCTGTGTCTATTGAGATAATTCTGTGCTCTTGTATTTAGTTCTGTTTATGTGATGAATCACATATATTGATTTGCATATGTTGAAAAAATCTTGAATCCCAGGGGTGAAGCCTACCTGGTCATAGTGGATTAGCTTATTGATATGCTACTGGATTCAGTTTGCAAGTATTTTGTTGAGGATCATTGCATTACTGTTCATCAAAAATATTAACTTGAAGTTTTCTGTTTTTGTTGTGTCTCTGACAGGTTTTGAAGGGATGCTGCTGGGTTCATAGAATGAGTTGGGAAGGAGGTCCTCCTCCTCAATTTTTGGGAATGAATTCTGTAGGAATGTTACCAGCTCTTCTTCGTACATCTGGTAGAATTTGGCTGTGAATCCATCTGGCCCAGGGCTTTTCTTTTGGTTAGTAGGCTATTTATTATTGAATTAATTTCAGAGCTCTTTATTGTTCTGTTAAGGGAACTAATTTCTTTCTGGCTCAGTCTTGGCAAGGTGTATGTATCCAGGAATGTATCCATTTCTTCTAGGTTTTCTAGTTTATGTGTCTAGAGGTATTCATATTAGTTTCTGATGCTTGCTTCTATTTCTGTGGGGTTAGTAGTAACATGCCTTTCATCCTTTCTAATTGTGTTCATTTCGATCTTCTGTATTTTATTCTTTATTAGCCGAGATAGTGGTCTATATACTTTATTATTATTATTATTATTTCAAAAAGACAACTCCTGGATTAATTGATCTTTTAATGGTTTTTTTTTTTTGGCTCTCAATTTTCTTTACTTCAGCTCTAATTTTTGTTATTTCTCATCTTCTGGTAATTTTGGGGTTGGTTTGTTCTTCCTTCTCTAATTCATTCAACTGCGAAGTGAGGTTGTTCACTCGAAATCTGTCTAACTTTTTGATCTGGGCATTTAGTGTTATGAATTTCCATCTTAACATGGCCTTAGCTGTGTCCCAGAGATGCTGTGTCATTGTTCTCCTTATTTTCCAAGAACTTCTTGATTTCTGCCTTAATTTCATTATTTACTTGAAAGTCATTCAGGAGCATGTTGGTTAAGTTCCATGTAACTGCATGGTTTTGAACAATTTTCACAGTTTTGACTTCTATTTTTATTGCACTGTGGCCCAAGAATGTGTTCGGTATGATTTTGGTTCTTTTACTTTGTTGAGGATTGTTTTCTGTTCAATTATGTGGTTAATTTTAGAGTATGTGTTATGCAGCAATTAGAAGGCTATCCTGTTGTTTTGGGGTTGATAATTCTGTAAAGGTCTATCAGAGTCATTTGTTTCAATGTTGAGTTTAGGTTCTGAATATCTTTGTTAATTTTCTGCCTCAGTGATCTGTCTAATACTCTCAGTGGAGTGTTGAAATCTCCCACTACTACCCTGTGGGAGCCTATGTCTCTTTTTAGGTCTCTAAGAACTTGTTTTATGAATTTGCGTACTCCTGTGTTGGGTGCATATATATTTAAGCTAATTAGCTCTTCTTGTTGAATTGAACTTTTTACCACTATGTAATGACCTTTTTTTCTCATTTTTCACCTTCGTTGGTTTGAAATCTGTTTTGTCTGAAATTAGGATTGCAACCTCTACTTTTTTTCTGTTTTCCATTTACTTGGTAGATTTTCCTCCATCCCTTTATTTTGGGTCTATCTGTGTCACTACATGTGAGAGAAGTCACTTGAAGATAGCATCCATAGGGTCATGCTTTTTTTTTTTTTTTTTAATTATACTTTAAGTTCTAGGGTACATGTGCATAACGTTTATATCATGTATAACTCCCCAATGCAATCCCTCCCTCCTCTCCCCTCCCCCTGATAGGCCCCAGTGTGTGATGTTCCCCTTCCCGAGTCCAAGTGATCTCATTGTTCAGTTCCCACCTATGAGTGAGAACATGCGGTGTTTTGCATTGGGGAGTTATACATGATATAAACGTTATGCACATGTACCCTAGAACTTAAAGTATAATAAAAAATAAAAAATAAAAAAAATAAAAAAAAAAAAAAGAACTTGAATGGAGAACAACAAAATTTAAAAGTTACATTGAGGAAGGGGAGTGAGAAGGAACTAAACTTATTAAACTTACATGTCCAGGACCTTATATAATAAATTATTTCTTTACCACCCCCACCCCCCTCAACACACACACAAACAGGAAGTTGTTATTATTGCCACTCAGAGATGAAGAAACTGGTTCAAGGAAATTTAGTCAATTGCTCAGTGTTATAAGTTGATGTAGCAGCACAGCTGGAATTTGCATCTAGGATAAGCTTTTTAATGTGCTTCTGGATTCAGTTTGCCAGTATTTTATTGAGAATCTTCACACGGATGTTCATCAGGGATATTGGCCTGAAATTTTCTTTTTTTGTTGTGTCTCTGCCAGGTTTTGGTATCAGGATGATACCGATCTCATAAAATGAGTTAGGGAGGATTTCCTCTTTTTCTATAGTTGGAACAATTCAGAAGGAATGGTACCAGCTCCTCTTTGTACCTCTGGTAGAATTTGGGTGTGAATCCGTCTGGCGCTGGACTTTTTTTGGTTGGTAGGCCATTATTTATTGCCTCAATTTCTTAAGCTGTTACTGGTTTATTCAGGGATTTGAATTCTTCCTGGTTTAGTCTTGGGAGGGTGTATGTGTCCAGGAATTTATTCATTTCTTCTAGATTTGTAATTTATTTGTGATATAGAGATATTTATAGTATTCTCTGATAGTAGTTTGTATTTCTGTGGGATCAGTGGTGATATCCCCTTTATTATTTTTATTGTATCTATTTGGTTCTTCTCTCTTTTCTTCTTTATAATTCTGGCTAGTGTTCTATTTATTTTGTTGATCTTTTCAAAAATCAGCTTCTGAATTAATTGATGTTTGGAAAAGTTGTTTGTGTCTCTATCTCCTTAAGTTCTGCTCTGATCTTAGTTATTTTTTGTCTTCTGCTAGATTTTGAATTTGTTTGCTGTTGCTTCCATAGTTTTTTTAATATTTATGTTAGCATGGTAATTTTAGATATTTCCTGCTTTCTCTTGTGGGCATTTAGTGCTATAAATTTCCCTCTACACACTGCTTTAAATGTATCTCAGAGACTCTGGTAAGTTGTGTCTTTGTTCTCATTGGTTTCAAAGAACATCTTTATTTCTGCCTTCATTTTGCTATTTATGCGGTAGTCATTTAGGAGCAGGTTGTTCAGTTTCCATGTAGTTGTGCGGTTTTGAGTGAGTTTCTTAATCCTGAGTTCTAATTTGATTGCACTGTGGTCTGAGAGACAGTTTGTTGTGATTTCTGTTCTTTTACATTTGCTGAGGAGTGTTTTACTTCCAATCATGTGGTCTGTTTTAGAATAAATGTGATGAGATGCTGAGAAGAATGCATATTCTGTTGATTTGGGGTGGAGAGTTCTGTAGATGTCTACTAGGCCCTCTTGGCCCAGATGTGACTTCAAGTCCTGAACACCCTTGTTAATTTTCTGTGTCGTTGATCAACCTGATATTGACAGTGGGGTGTTAAAGTTTCCCACTATTATTGTGTGGGAGTCTAAGTCTCTTTGTACAGCTCTAAGAACTTCTTTTAGGAATCTGGTACTCCTGTACTGGACACATATATATTTAGGATAGTTAGCTCTTGCTGCATTGATCCTTTATCATTATGTAATGGCCTTCTTTGTCTCTTTTGATCTTTGTTGGTTTAAAGTCCGTTTTATCAGAGATTAGGATTGCAACTCCTGCTTTTTTTTTTTTTTTTTTTTTTTTGCTTTCTATTTGCTTCATAAATATTCTCCATTCCTTTATTTTGAGCCTATGTGTGTCTTTGCACATGAGATCGGTCTCCTTTCTGTTCTTGCGATAGTTTGCTGAGAATGATGGTTTCCAGCTGCACCCATGTCCCTACAAAGGACACACACTCATCCTATTTTATGACTGCATAGTATTCCATGGTGTATATGTGCCACATTTTCCTAATCCAGTCTGTCACTGATGGACATTTGGGTTGATTCCAAGTCTTTGCTATTGTGAATAGTGCTGCAATAAACATACGTGTGCATGTGTCTTTACAGCAGCATGATTTATAATCCTTTGGGTATATACCCGGTAATGTGATGGCTGGGTCATATGGTGTTTTTAGTTCTAGATCCTTGAGGAATCACCATACAGTTTTCCACAATGTTTGAACTAGTTTACACCCACCAACAGTGTAAAAATGTTCCTATTTCTCCACATGCTCTCCAACACCTGTTGTTTCCTGACTTTTTAATGATTGCCATTCTAACTGGTGTGAGATGGTATCTCATTGTGGTTTTGATTTGCATTTCTCTGATGGCCAGTGATGACGAGTATTTTTTCATGTGTCTGTTGGCTGTATGAATATCTTCTTTTGAGGAATGTCTATTCATATCCTTTGCCCACTTTTTGATGGGATTGTTTGTTTTTTTCTTGTATATTTGTTTGAGTTCTTTGTAGGATTTGGATATTAGCCCTTTGTCAGATGAGTAGATCGCAACAATTTTCTCCAATTCTGTAGGTTGCCTGTTCACTCTGATGGTAGTTTCTTTTGCTGTGCAGAAGCTCTTTAGTTTATTAGATCCCATTTTTCAATTTTGGCTTTTGTTGCCATTGCTTTTGGTGTTTTAGACATGAAGTCCTTGCCCATGCCTATGTCCTGAATGTTATTACCTAGGTTTTCTTCTAGGATTTTTATGGTATTAGGTCTAACATTTAAGTCTCTAATCCATCTTGAATTAATTTTCGTATAAGGAGTAAGGAAAGGATCCAGTTTCAGCTTTGTACTTTTGGCTAGCCAATTTTCCCAGCACCATTTATTAAATAGGAAATCCTTTCCCCATTTCTTGTTTTTGTCAGGTTTGTCAAAGATCTGATGGCTGTAGATGTGTGGTATTCTTTCTGAGGACTCTGTTCTGTTCCATTGGTCTGTATCTCTCATTTGGTACCAGTACCATGCTGTTTTGGTTACTGTAGCCTTGTAGTATACTTTGAATTCAGGTAGTGTGATGCCTCCAGCTTTGTTCTTTTGACTTAGGATTGTATTGACAATGCAGGCTCTTTTTGGTTCCATATGAACTTTGAAACAGTTTTTTCCAATTCTGTCAAGAAAGGCATTGGTAGTTGGATGGGAGTGGTATTGAATCTATAAGTTACTTTGGGCAATATGACCATTTTCATGATATTGATTCTTCCTATCCATGAGCATGGTATGTTCTTCCATTTGTTTGTGTCCTCTTTTATTTCAATGAGCAGTGATTTGTAGTTCTCCTTGAAGATTTCCTTTATATCCCTTGTAAGTTGGATTCCTAGGTATTTTATTCTCTTTGAAGCAACTGTGAATGGAAGCTCATTCATGATTTGGCTCTCTGTTTGTCTATTACTGGTATATAAGAATGATTGTGATTTTTGCACACTGATTTTGTATCCTGATACTTTGCTGAAGTCGCTTATCAGCTTAAGGAGATTTTGGGCTGAGATGATGGGGTTTTCTAAATATACAATCATGTCTTCTGCAAACAGGGACAATTTGACTTCTTCTTTTCCTAACTGAATACCCTTAATTTGTTTCTCTTCCCTGATTGCCCTAGTCAGAACTTCCAACACTATGTTGAATAGTAGTGGTGAGAGAGGGCATCCCTGTCTTGTGCCAGTTTTCAAAGGGAATTTTTCCAGTTTTTGCCCATTCAGTATGATGTTGGCTGTGGGTTTGTCATAAATAGCTCTTATTATTTTGAAGTACATTCCATCAATACCAAATTTATTGAGCATCTTTAGCATGAAGGGCTGTTGAATTTTGTCAAAGGCCTTTTCTGCATCTATTGAGATAATCATGTGGTTTTTGTCTTTGGTTCTTTTTATATGCTGGATTACATTTATTGATTTGCATATGTTGAACCAGCCTTGGATCCCAGGGATGAAGCCCACTTGATCATGATGGATAAGCTCTTTGATGTGCTGCTGGATTCAGTTTGCCAGTATTTTATTGAAGATTTTTGCATCAATGTTCATCAGGGATATTGGTCTAAAATTCTCTTTTTTTGTTGTGTTTCTGCCAGGTATTGGTATCAGGATGATGAGTTAGGGAGGATTCCCTCTTTTTCTATTGATTGGAATAGTTTCAGAAGGAATGGTACCAGCTCCTCTTTGTAACTCTGGTAGAATTCAGCTGTGAATCCATCTGGTCCTGGCCTTTTTTGGTTGGTAGGCTATTAATTATTGCCTCAATTTCAGAGCCTGCTATTGGTCTATTCAGGATTCAACTTCTTCCTGGTTTAGTCTTGGGAGAGTGTAAGTGTCCAGGAAGTTATCCATTTCTCCTAGTTTTTCTCTGATGGTAGTTTGTATTTCTGTGGGCTCGGTGGTGATATCCACTTTATCATTTTTTATTCCATCTATTTGATTCTTCTCTCTTTTCTTCTTTATTAGTCTTGGTAGTGGTCTATCAATTTTGTTGATCTTTTCAAAAAACCAGCTCCTGGATTCATTGCTTTTTTGGAGGGTTTTTTGTGTCTCTATCTCCTTCAGTTCTGCTCTGATCTTAGTGATTTCTTGCCTTCTGCTAGCTTTTGAATGTGTTTGCTCTTGCTTCTCTAGTTCTTTTAATTGTGATGTTAGGGTGTCAATTTTAGATCTTTCCAGCTTTCTCTTGTGGGCATTTAGTGCTATAAATTTCCCTCTACACACTCCTTTAAATGTGTCCCAGTGATTCTGGTATGTTGTATCTTTGTTCTCATTGGTTTCAAAGAACATCTTTATTTCTGCCTTCATTTCATTATGTACCCAGTAGTCATTCAGGAGCACGTTGTTCAGTCTCCATGCAGTTGAGCGGTTTTGATTGAGTTTCTTAGTCCTAAGTTCTAGTTTGATTGCACTGTAGTCTGAGAGATGGTTTGTTATAATTGCTCTTCTTTTCCATTTGCTGAGGAGTGCTTTACTTCCAATTATGTGGTCAATTTTGGAATAAGTGCAATGTGGTGCTGAGAAGAATGTATATTCTCTATATTCTGTTGATTTTGGGTGGAGAGTTCTGTAGATGTCTATTAGGTCCGCTTGGTGCAGAGATGAGTTCAATTCCTGGATATCCTTATTAACTTTCTGTCTCATTGATCTGTCTGATGTTGACAGTGGGGTGTTTATATCTCCCATTATTATTGTATGGGAGTCTAAATCTCTTTGTAAATCTCTAAGGACTTGCTTTATGAATCTGGGTGCTCCTGTATTGGGTGCATATATATTTAGGAGAGTTAGCTCTTCCTGTTGAATGATCCCTTTACCATTATGTAATGGCCTTCTTTGTCTCTTTTGATCTTTGATGGTTTAAAGTCTGTTTTATCAGAGACTAGGATTGCAAACCCTACTGCTTTTGCTTCTTCATTTGCTTGGAAGATCTTCCTCCATCCTTTTATTTTGAGCCTATGTATGTCTCTGCATGTGAGATGGGTCTCCTGAATACAGCAGACTGATGGGTCTTGACTCTTTATCCAGTTTGCCAGTCTGTGTCTTTTAATTGGACCATTTAGTCCATTTACATTTAAGGTTAATATTGTTATGTGTGACCTTGATCCTGTCATTGTGGTATTAGCTGGTTATTTTGCTCGTTAGTTGATGTAGTTTTTTCCTAGCATTGATAGTCTTTACATTTGGCATGTTTTTGCAATGGCTGGTACCGGTTGTTCCTTTCCATGTTTAATGCATCCTTCATGGTCTCTTGTAAGGCAGGCCTGGTGGTGACAAAATCTCTAAGCATTTGCTTGTCTGTAAAGGAATTTATTTCTCCTTCACTTATGAAACTTAGTTTGGCTGAATATGAAATTCTGGGTTTAAAATTATTTTCTTTAACAATGTTGAATATTGGTCCCCACTCTCTTCTGGCTTGTAGAGTTTCTGCCAAGAGATATGCTGTTAGTCTGATGGGCTTCCCTTTGTGGGTAACCTGACCTTTCTCTCTGGCTGCCCTTAACATTTTTTTCCTTCATTTCAACTTTGGTGAATCTGACAATTATGTCTTGGAGTTGCTTTTCTCGAGGAGTATCTTTGTGGCATTCTCTGTATTTCCTGAATTTGAATGTTGGCCTGCCTTACTAGGTTAGGGAAGTTCTCCTGGATGATATCCTGAAGAGTGTTTTCCAACTTGATTCCATTTTCCCCCTCACTTTCAGGCACACCAATCAGACATAGATTTCGTCTTTTCACATAATCCCATATTTCTTGGAGGCTTTGTTCATTTCTTTTTCCTCTCTTTTCTCTAGACTTCTCAACTTGCTTCGTTTCATTCATTTGATCTTCAGTCATTGATACTCTTTCTTCCAGTTGATCGAGTCAGTTACTGAAGCTTGTGCATTTGTCACGTATTTCCTGTGTCATGGTTTTTATCTCTGTCAGTTTGTTTATGGTCTTCTCTGCATTTATTATTCCAGTTATCCATTCTTCCATTCTTTTTTCAAGATTTTTAGTTTCTTTGCACTGGTTACGTAGTTCCTCCTTTAGCCCTGAGAAGTTTGATCACCTGAAGCCTTCTTCTCTCAACTTGTCAAAGTCATTCTCCACACAGCTTTGATCCATTGCTGGAGATGAGCTGCGTTCCTCAGTTGAAAATGCAGAAATCACCTATGCTCTGTGTTGCTTGCACTGGAGCTACTCATATTTGGCCATCTTGCTCCGGGATTGCTAAACTTTTTAAATTGTGTTGATACTTTCTAAGAATCAACTTTTTGTTTTGTTCATTGTATTATTTTACTATTCTTCCTTTTACTTATCTCTGGTGTGATCTTATTGAGAAATAATAGGTTTTTATTTATTTGGATTTATTTGCATTTTTTAAATCTTCTAAAGAAAATCTGTTTTTGATTTAAGATTTTTTTTTTTATTTATGTGGACATTGAATGGTATAAATGTCCACTTGAGCACTGCTTTTTCTGCAGCCCATAAGTTTTGGCATATAATATTCTTGTTTTTATTTTTCTCCAAATAATTGCTAATTACTTTGTGATTTTTTTTGGACTAACATGTTTTTAAGAAATCATTTTTTAATTTTATGTATTTGTAAATTTTCTAATTTTCCCTCTATTATTAATTTTTAGTTTTATTCTATTGTCTTGGAAAAAAGATAATTTAAATTCAATATTAGAAGTCAGCTAAAATTTGCTTGTGGCCTAATATATAGTCTATGCTGAAGATTGTTCCTTGTGCATTGTGGTGTTTACTCCCTGTTAAGTATCTTTGCTTTGTAATTGTTTTCAAGCCATCTGTTTTATTATTATCATCTAGTTGTTCTATCATTATTGAAAGTATATAATTAAAGTTTCTAACTATTATTGAAGAACCATCTATTTCTTCTTCAACTCTGTTTATCTTTGCATTGTGTATTTTGGGGGCACTTTTGTTAGGAGTGTATATGTTTATAATTATATCCTTTTGAAGGATACAATTACAAATCTAAATACAATAATATTCTCTTTTTATTTTCCTACATAGTTACTTTGACCAATATTCCTTATTCCTATGACTGAGTTACTGTCTAGTGTCCTTTCATTTCAGCCAGAAACACTTTAGCACTTTCTTTTCAATAGTTCTACTAGAAATGAACTCCCTCAGTTCTTATTTACTTGGAAATATCTTGATTACTGCTACATTTTTGAAGGAGATTTTTGCTTAATGAATAATTCTTGATTGATAGGGTTTTAGTTTTCTTTCAGCACTTGTATGACATTCCACTGCTGTTGGGGTCCGCGTGTTTCCTAAACAAAGGAATGAACACACAAGACAAGACAAACATGGCGGCTGCCCCAAACGACACGCTCTGCTTTATTTTATACAGTCGTTTGTGGAATGTTACCAAGTCACAAGACACATTGTTGTTTTTCTGACCTTTCCCTGACTTTCTGGATTTTCAAGATGTTTACACATAAACAAGCCCCCAGGGTCTGCTGTTTGCAGCTGGTTCCTTTGTCCTCCCTGTTTGCAGGGAAGGAATGCCCTGCTTCGTTTGCAAGAGCAGGACTTATTGGGAACGTCTCGTTTGTGAGCATGTAGTCCTCTATACACTGCTTTCTGCCCTTTGTGGCTTCTAAAGAGAAATTGGATTTTAATCTTATTGAGCATACATTCTATGTGAAAAATCTCTTCTCTCTTGCTGCTTTCAGGATTCTCTCCTTGCCTTTGCCTTTTAACAGTTGGATTCAATGTGTCTCTCTGTCAAACTCTGATTTTATTCTGTTTCAAATTTGTGGAGCTTCTTGAATGTTTATATTTATGTGTTTTATAAAATGTGGCAAATTTTCAGCCATTATTTCAACAACTATTGTTCGTGCCTCTTTTTCTTTCCTCTCCTGAGATTTCAGTTATAGTCTTGTTGTTATGCTTGATGGTGGGCCATAAATTTCTTAGGTTCTAGTCAGGTTTCCTCCTCAGATTGGATAATTTCCATTTATCTAACTTGAACATTGCTAATTATTTCTCCTGCTTATTCAAATCTTCTGTTGAACCTTTCAAGTGAATTTTTTTCTTTTTGGTTATTTTGCTTTTCAGCTCCAGAATTTTAAGTTTTATTGTTATTATTATTTCTGTGTTTGTATTAATATTCTCCCTTTGAGGAGACATCATTCTTCTGACTCCTTTAGTTCTTTGCACATGATTTCTTTTAGTTCTCTGATAATATTAAACATAATTGATTTAAAGTTCTTTCTAGTGTATCAAATACCTTGGCTTCCTCTGTTTATTATTTTTCCTGTGAATTGGCTATGCTTTTTTGTTTTCTTGCACACCTCATAGCTTTTTGTTGAAAACTGAATATTTTGAAGATTATAATACTTTAACTCTGGAAATGAGATCACCTTCCCCTCACCAGGGTTTGTTGTTGCTACTTGTTGTAGGTTGTTGTTTATTGATTTATTAGTGACTACTGTAACTATTTTTATAAGAATGTATATTTTGTTGTGTGTGGTCACTGATGTTCTTATTCTGATACCTTAGTGGTCAGCTGGTAATTTGACACAGTTTTTCTGAAATGACTCAGGCCAACAAAAATATCTTGTCATTTTTTTTCATTTTGACTGTGTCGAGAAACGCCTACATTTAACCAGACCTTGTATGAATATTTCTTAGCCTTCAGTTCTTATTTGTTTGAAGCCTAAAGATCAGTTAAATGTGAAAGCTTGGGGTTACTTAAAATATTTTCTGAGAATTTATTTAGCCCTGGCATTGTCTAACCTTCCAGATTCCTCAGAAATATGCAGAAACTTTCTAATCCCTTATACTTGCATATGTCTTCTTTCCCAACCTCTCTCTTTTTTAAAAAAGATATTTCCACCTGCCTGGTGATTGTCGTATCTATTGTGCCTTGCTCCCAGTAACTGCAGTTAGTATAGCTTTTAAAAAGAGATTTGGAAATATCACCTAGGAGTCTACTACAGCCTTAAGAATGTTTTGAGGTGGGCAAAACAGGGCAAACTCCTGAGTCAATTCTTTAGAAAACCACTAGACAAGTCAAAATGTACAACCAAAATTCTTTAACAGCAGTATAGATACTGCACCCTTTGGGAGCAAGCCACAAAAAGAACATGAGCCACCATTTCCAAGGCTACAATCAATCTGATAAATGGTGGCACTAGGTGAATTTAATATACCACAATGCTCTCTTACTAAAATTTAGCAGCTTCTTTTTTTCTTAACTCTTTCTTCATTATCTGAAGTTTCTAAATTAAGTTTCGAAAGGCCAAAAATGTTGATTTTGACAGGCTTTGTTGGTCTAATTATTGCTTTTTTGCAGGAATGGAGTTTTGAAATCCCCTATTCTGTCATTTTTGGTTATGTTAACTTTTTCTTTATTTCTGAATAATAGCTTTCCTGGATATAAGATTTTTAGTTAATTTTTTAACAGTTTGAATATGTCATCATCCATTATTATTTGGTCTCAATTATTTATTGTGAGAAGGCAGCTTTTAATCTTACTGAGTTCTCTTCTTCCTGATGGGTCATTTTTCTCTCAATGCTTTAAATATTTTCACTTTATCTTTAGTTTCAACATTTTGACTGGGTTGTATCTGGGTGTAGGCCTCTATGTTTACTATAATTTGAGTTTGTTGAGCTTCTTGGGTGTCTTGATTAATACTTTTATCAAATTCAAGAAGTTGGAGTCATTAATTTTTCAGATACTATTTTTGTTTTCTTTTACTTTTCATCACTTTCTGGTACTCTCATTACATTCAGTATATTTAATGGTGTCTGACATTTTTCTGAGACTCCATTCATTTTTCTATTTTTCCTCTCTCTGTTCTTAAGAGTACATTCTCTCTATTGATCCCTCCCAAAGTTTGATGATTAGTTTTTTCTGCCACTTCAAATTCCCTTGGGTAACTCTAGTAAATTTTCATTTTGGTTACTATATTTTTTAACTCCAGAATTCTTATTTTTAAGTTCTGCAGTACATGTGCATGATGTGCAGGCTTGTTACATAGGTAAACATGTGTCATGGTGGCTTGCTGAACCTATCATCAACCCATCACCTAGGTATTAAGCCTGGCGGGCATTAACTATTTTTTCTGATGCTCTCTGTCCCCTGCCCTCCCCTGACAGGCCCCAGAGTGTGTTGTTCCCCTCTCTGTGTCCATGTGTTCTAATTGTTCAGCTCCCACTTAAGAGTGAGAACATGTGGTATTTGGTTTTCTGCCCCTGTGTTAGTTTTCTGAGGATAAGTTCTCCCAGCTTCAATCATGTTCCTTCAAAAGACGTGATCTTGTTTCTTTTTAAGGCTGCATAGTATTCCATAATGTAAATGTACCACATTTTCCTTATCCAGTCTATCATTGATAGGCGTGTGGACTGATTCCATGTCTTTGCTATTGTGAACATACACATGCATGTATCTTTACAACATAATTATTTATATTCCTTTGGGTATATGCCCAGTAATGGAATTGCTGGGTCAAATGGTATTTCTGGTTCTAAATCTTTGAGGAATCGTCACAGTGTCTTCCACAATGGTTGAACTAATTTACATTCCCACCAACAGTGTAAAAGTGTTCCTATTTCTCCACAACCTTGTCAGCATCTGTTATTTCTTGACTTTTTAATAATCGCCATTCTGACTAGCATGAGATGGTATCTCATTGTGGTTTTGATTTGCATTTATCTAATGATCAGTGATGTTGAGCTTTTTTTCATATATTTATTGGCCACATGTATGTGTTCTTTTGAGACATGTCTGTTCGTGTCCTATGCCCACTTTTTAATGGGTTTTTTTTTTTTCTTGCAAATTTGCTTAAGTTCCTTGTAGATTCTGGATATTAGCCTTTGTCAGATGGATAGATTGCAAACATTTTCTCCCACTCTGTAAGTTGTCTGTTCACTCTGATGATAGTTTCTTTGGTGGTGTAGAAGCTCTTTAGTTTAACTAGATATCATTTGTCAATTTTTGCTTTTGTTGAAATTTCTTTCAGCGATTTCATCATGAAATCTTTGCCCATGCCCATGTCCTGAATAGTATTGCCGAGATTTTCTTCTAGGGTTTTTATAATTTGGGATTTTACATTTAAGTCTTTAATCCATCTTGAGTTACTTTTGTATAAAATGTAAGGAAGAGTTCCAGTTTTAATTTTCTGCATACAGCTAGCCAGTTCTCCCAGCATCATTTGTTAAATAGGTAGTCCTTTCCCTGTTGCTTGTTTTTGTTGGGCTTGTCAAAGATCAGATGGTTGTAGATGTGTGGTGTTTTTTGTGAGGCCTCTGTCTTGTTCCATTGATCGATATATCTGTTTTGGTACCAGTATCATGCTGTTTTGGTTACTGTAGCTTTGTAGCAGAGTTTGAAGTCAGGTAGCGTGATGCCTCTAGCTATGTTTTGTTTTGTTGTGTTTTTGTTTTTTGTTTATTTGTGTTTTGCTTAGGATTGTTTGGCTGTACAGGCTCTTTTTTGTTTTCATATGAACTTTAAAGTAGTTTTATTCTAGTTCCGTGAAGAAAGTCAGTGGTGGTTTGATGGGAATAGTATTGAATCTATAAATTACATTGGGCAGTATGACCATTTTCACAAAATTGATTCTTTCTATCCATGAGCATGGAATATTTTTCCATTTGTTTGTTTCCTCTCCCTCCTCCATGTCCCTTGTAAGATGTTTTCCTACATATTTTACTATTTTTGTAGCAATTGTGAATGGGAGTTCACTCATGATTTGGCTCTCTGTTTTTCTATTATTCTTGTGTAGGAATGCTTGTGATTTTTGCACATTGATTTTGCATCCTGAGACTTTGCTGAAGTTGCTTATCAGCTTAAGGAGTTTTGGGGCTGAGACTATGGGCTTTTCTCAATATACAAGCATGTCATCTGCAAACAGACAATTTGATTTCCTCTCTTCCTATTTGAATATGCTTTATTTCTTTCCCTTGCCTAGTCACTCTGGCCAGAACTTCTAATACTCTGTTGAATAGGAGTGGTGAGAGAGGGCATCCTCACCTTGTGCTGGTTTTCAACAGGAATGCTTCCAGATTTTGGTCATTCAGTATGATATTGGCTATGGGTCTGTCATAAATAGCTCTTATTATTTTGGATATGTTCCATCAATACCTAGTTTATTGAGAGTTTTTAGCATGAAGGAATGTTCAATTATATTGAAGGCCTTTTCTACATTTATTGAGATAATCATGTAGTTTTTGCTATTGGTTCTGTTTATGTGATGGATTATGTTTATACATTTGCATATGCTGAATCAGCCTTGCATCCCCCGGATGAAGCCAACTTGATCGTTGTGGGTAAGTTTTTTGACGTGCTTCTGGATTTGGTTTGTCAGTATTTTGTTGAGGATCTTTACATAGATGCTCATCAGTGATATTGGCCTGAAATTTTCTTTTTTTGGTGTGTCTCTGCCAAGTTTTGCAATGAGGATGATGCTGGCCTCATAAAATGAGTTAGGGAGGATTCACTATTTTTCTATTGTTTGGAATAGTTTCAGAAGAAATGGTAGCAGCTCCTCTTTGTACCTCTGTTAGAATTTGGCTGTGAATCCATCTGGTCCTGGACTTTTTTTGGTTGGATGTTATTAATTTTTTTTTTTTTTTTTAGCAATAATGTATCTTTCTTTTATTAATTTTTTAAATATTTTTTATTATACTTTAAGTTCTAGGGTATATGTGCATAATGTGCAGGTTGGTTACATATGTATACTTATGCCATGTTGGTGTGCTGCACCCATCAACTCGTTAGCACCCATCAAGTCATCATTTGTATCATGTATAACTCCCCAATGCAATCCCTTCCTCCTCCCCCCTCCTCCTGATAGGCCCCAGTGTGTGATGTTCCCCTTCCCGAGTCCAAGTGATCTCATTGTTCAGTTCCCACCTATGAGTGAGAACATGCGGTGTTTGGTTTTCTCTTCTTGTGATAGTTTGCTAAGAATGATGGTTTCCAGCTGCATCCATGTCCCTACAAAGGACGCAAACTCATCCTTTTCATAGCTGCATAGTATTCCATGGTGTATATGTGCCACATTTTCTTAATCCAGTCTGTCACAGATGGACATTTGGGTTGATTCCAAGTCTTTGCTATTGTGAATAGTGCTGCAATAAACATAGGTGTGCATGTGTCTTTGTAGTAGAATAATTTATAATCCTTTGGGTATATACCAGTAGTGGGATGGCGGGGTCATATGGTACATCTAGTTCTAGATCCTTGAGGAATTGCCATACTGTTTTCCATAATGGTTGAACTAGTTTACAATCCCACCAACAGTGTAAAAGTGTTCCTATTTCTCCACATCCTCTCCAACACCTGTGGTTTCCTGACTTCTTAATGATCGCCATTCTAACTGGTGTGAGATGGTATCTCATTGTGGTTTTGATGTGCATTTCTCTGATGGCGAGTGATGATGAGCATTTTTTCATGTCTGTTGGCTGTATGAATATCTTCTTTTGAGAAATGTCTGTTCATATCCTTTCCCCACTTTTTGATGGGATTGTTTGTTTTCTTCTTGTATATTTGTTTGAGTTCTTTGTAGATTCTGGATATTAGCCCTTTGTCAGATGAGTAGGTTGCAAAAATTTTCTCCCATTCTGTAGGTTGCCTGTTCACTCTGATGGTAGTTTCTTTTGCTGTGCAAAAGCTCTTTAGTTGAATTAGATCCCATTTGTCGATTTTGGCTTTTGCTGCTGTTGCTTTTGGTGTTTTAGACATGAAGTCCTTGCCCATGCCTATGTCCTGAATGGTACTACCTAGATTTTCTTCTAGGGTTTTTATGGTAGTATGTCTAACATTTAAGTCTCTAATCCATCTTGAATTAATCTTCGTATAAGGGGTAAGGAAAGGATCCAGTTTCAGCTTTCTACTTCTGGCTAGCCAATTTTCCCAGCACCATTTATGAAATAGGGAATCCTTTCCCCATTTCTTGTTTCTCTCAGGTTTGTCAAAGATCAGATTGCTGTAGATGTGTGGTATTATTTCTGAGGACTCTGTTCTGTTCCATTGGTCTATATCTCTGTTGTGGTACCAGTACCATGCTGTTTTGGTTATTGTAGCCTTGTAGTATAGTTTGAAGTCAGGTAGCGTGACGCCTCCAGCTTTGTCCTTTTGACTTAGGATTGTCTTGGCAATGCGCGCTCTTTTTTGGTTCCATATGAACTTTAAAGCAGTTTTTTTCCAATTCTGTGAAGAAAGTCATTGGTAGCTTGATGGGGATGTCATTGAATCTATAAATAACCTTGGTCAGTATGGCCATTTTCACGATATTGATTCTTCCTATCCATGAGCATGGTATGTTCTTTCATTTGTTTGTGTCCTCTTTGATTTCACTGAGCAGTGGTTTGTAGTTCTCCTTGAAGAGGTCCTTTACATCCCTTGTAAGCTGGATTGCTAGGTATTTTATTCTCTTTGAAGCAATTGTGAATGGAAGTTCATTCCTGATTTGGCTCTCTGCTTGTCTGTTACTGGTGTATAAGAATGCTTGTGATTTTTGCACATTAATTTTGTATCCTGAGACTTTGCTGAAGTTGCTTATCAGCTTAAGGAGATTTTGGGCTGAGACAATGGGGTTTTCTAAATATACAATCATGTCATCTGCAAACAGGACAATTTGACTTCTTCTTTTCCTAACTGGATACCCTTGATTTCTTTCTCTTGCCTGATTGCCCTAGCCAGAACTTCCAACACTATTTGAATAGAGTGGTGAGAGAGGGCATCTCTGTCTTGTGCCAGTTTTCAAAGGGAATTTTTCCAGTTTTTGCCCATTCAGTATGATTACCTGTGGGTTTGTCATAAAGCTCTTATTATTTTGAGGTACGTTCCATCAATACTGAATTTATGAGCATTTTTAGCATAAAGGGCTGTTGAATTTTGTCAAAAGCCTTTTCTGCATCTATTGAGATAATCATGTGATCTGTCTTTGTTCTGTTTATATGCTGATTACAAGTTTGATTTGCGAATGTTGAACCCCTTGCATCCCAGGGATGAAGTCCCCTTGATCATGTGGATAAGCTTTTTGATGTCTGCTGAATCCGTTTGCCAGATTTTTTGAGAATTTTTGCATCGATGTTCATCAGGGATATTGGTCTAAAATTCTCTTTTTTGTGTGTCTCTGCCAGGCTTTGGTATCAGGATGATGTTGGCCTCATAAAATGAGTTAGGGAGGATTCCCTCTTTTTCTATTGATTGGAATAGTTTCAGAAGGAATGGTACCAGCTCCTCCTTGTACCTCTGGTAGAATTCAGCTGTGAATCCATCTGGTCCTGGACTTTTTTTGGTGGGTAGGCTATTAATTGTTGCCTCAATTTCAGAGTCTGCTATTGGTCTATTCAGGGATTCAACTTCTTCCTGGTTTAGTCTTGGAAGAGTGTAAGTGTCCAGGAAATTATCCATTTCTTCTAGATTTTCTAGTTGATTTGCGTAGAGGCATTTATAGTATTCTCTGATGGTTGTTTGTATTTCTGTGGGGTCGGTGGTGATATCCCCTTTATCATTTTTTATTGCGTCTATTTGATTCCTCTCTCTTTTCTTCTTTATTAGTCTTGCTAGCGGTCTGTCAATTTTGTTGATCTTTTCAAAAAACCAACTCCTGGATTCATTGATTTTTTGGAGGGTTTTTTGTGTCTCTATCTCCTTCACTTCTGCTCTGATCTTAGTTATTTCTTGCCTTCTGCTAGCTTTTGAATGTGTTTGCTCTTGCCTCTCTAGTTCTTTTAATTGTGATGTGAAGTGTCAATTTTAGATCTTTCCAGCTTTCTCTTGTGGGCATTTAGTGCTATAAATTTCCCTCTACACACTGCTTTAAATGTGTCCCAGAGATTCTGGTATGTTGTATCTTTGTTCTCATTGGTTCCAAAGAACATCTTTATTTCTGCCTTCATTTCGTTATGTACCCAGTAGTCATTCAGGAGCAGGTTGTTCAGTTTCCATGTAGTTGAGTGGTTGATTGAGTTTCTTAGTCCTGAGTTCTAGTTTGATTGCACTGTGGTCTGAGAGACAGTTTGTTATAATTTCTGTTCTTTTCCATTTGCTGAGGAGTGCTTTACTTCCAATTATGTGGTCAATTTTGGAATAAGTGCGATGTGGTGCTGAGAAGAATGTATATTATGTTGATTTGGGGTGGAGTTCTATAGATGTCTATTAGGTCCGCTTGGTGCAGAGATGAGTTCAATTCCTGGATATCCTTGTTAACTTTCTGTCTCATTGATCTGTCTAATGTTGACAGTGGAATGTTGAAGTCTCCCATTATTGGGTGGGAGTCTAAGTCTCTTTGTAGGTCTCTAAGGACTTGCTTTATGAATCTGGTGCTCCTGTATTGGGTGCATATATATTTAGGAGAGTTAGCTCTTCCTGTTGAATTGATCCTTTACCATTATGTAATGGCCTTCTTTGTCTCTTTTGATCTTTGATGGTTTAAAGTCTGTTTTATCAGAGACTAGATTGCAACCCCTGCTTTTTTTGTTCTCCATTTGCTTGGTAGATCTTCCTCCATCCCTTTATTTTGAGCCTATGTATGTCTCTGCATGTGAGATGGTCTCCTGAATACAGCAGACTGATGGGTCTTGACTCTTTATCCAGTTTGCCAGTCTGTGTCTTTTAATTGGAGCATTTAGTCCATTTACATTTAAGGTTAATATTGTTATGTGTGAACTTGATCCTGTCATTATGATATTAACTGGTTATTTTGCTCGTTAGTTGATGCAGTTTCTTCCTAGCCTTGATGGTCTTTACATTTTGGCATGTTTTTGCAATGGCTGGTACCGGTTGTTCCTTTCCATGTTTAGTGCTTCCTTCAGGGTCTCTTGTAAGGCAGGCCTGGTGGTGACAAAATCTCTAAGCATTTGCTTATCTGTAAAGGATTTTATTTCTCCTTCACTGATGAAGCTTAGTTTGGCTGGATATGAAATTCTGGGTTGAAAATTCTTTTCTTTAAGAACGTTGAATATTGGCCCCCACTCTCTTCTGGCTTGTAGAGTTTCTGCCGAGAGATCTGCTGTTAGTCTGATGGGCTTCCCTTTGTGGGTAACCCGACCTTTCTCTCTGGCTGCCCTTAAGATTTTTTCCTTCATTTCAACTTTGGTGAATCTGACAATTATGTGTCTTGGAGTTGCTCTTCTCAAGGAGTATCTTGTGGCGTTCTCTGTATTTCCTGAATTTGAATGTTGGCCTGCCCTACTAGGTTGGGGAAGTTCTCCTGGATGATATCCTGAAGAGTGTTTTCCAACTTGGTTCCATTTTCCCCTTCACTTTCAGGCACCCCAATCAGACGTAGATTTGGTCTTTTTACATAATCCCATACTTCTTGCAGGCTTTGTTCATTTTTTTCTTCTTTTTTTTTTGTTTTGTTTTCTTCTCTCGCTTCATTTCATTCATTTGATCCTCAATCGCTGATACTCTTCTTCCAGTTGATCGAGTCGGTTACTGAAGCTTGTGCATTTGTCACGTATTTCTCGTATCATGGTTTTCATCTCTGTCATTCCGTTATGATCTTCTCTGCATTAATTAGTCTAGCTGTCAATTCTTCCACTTTTTTTTCAAGATTTTTAGTTTCTTTGCGCTGGGTACATAATTCCTCCTTTAGCTCTGAGAAGTTTGATGGACTGTAGCCTTCTTCTCTCATCTCGTCAAAGTCATTCTCTGACCAGCTTTGATCCATTGCTGGCGATGGGCTGCGCTCCTTTGCAGGGGGAGATGCGCTCTTATTTTTTGAATTTCCAGCTTTTCTGCCCTGCTTCTTCCCCATCTTTGTGGTTTTATCTGTCTCTGGTCTTTGATGATGGTGACATACTGATGGGGTTTTGATATAGGTGTCCTTCGTATTTGATAGTTTTGCGTCTGACAGTCAGAAGGACTGTCTGTTGGTCTGTTGGAGATTGCTTGAGGTCCACTCCAGACCGTTTGCCTGGGTATCAGCAGCAGAGGTTGCCGAAGATAGAATATTGCTGAACAGCAAGTGTACCTGTCTGATTCTTCCTTTGGAAGTTTCCTCTCAGGGGTGACTCCACCCTGTGAGGTGTGGGTGTCAGACTGCCCCTAGTGGGGGATGTCTCCCAGCTAGGCTACTCAGGGGTCAGGGACCCACCTGAGCAGGCAGTCTGTCCGTTCTCAGATCTCAACCTCCGCATTGGAGATCCACGGCTCTCCCCAAAGCTGTCAGACAGAGTCGTTCGCATCTGCACCGGCCCCCGCTGCTTCCCCTATGGACTTCAGCTGTGCGCTGTCCCCAGAGATGGAGTCTACAGACAGGCAGGCTTCCTTGACTGCTGTGAGTTCCACCCAGTTCGAGCTTCCCAGCGGCTTTGTTTATCTACTTAAGCCTCAGCAATGGCGGGCGCCCCTCCCCCAGCCTCGCTGCTGTCTTGCAGATAGATCTCCGCAGACTGCTGTGTTAGCAGTGAGGGAGGCTCCGTGGGCGTGGGCCCCTCCCGGCCAGGTGTGGGATATATTCTCCTGGTGTGCCTGTTTCCTTAAAGCGCAGTATTGGGGTGGGAGTTACCCGATTTTCCAGGTGTTGTGTGTCTCAGTTCCCCTGGCTAGGAAAACGAATTTCCTTCCCCCTTGCGCTTCCAGGTTAGGCGATGCCTCACCCTGCTTCAGCTCTCGCTGGTCAGGCTGCAGCAGCTGACCAGCACCGATTGTCCGGCACTCCCTAGAGAGATGACCCCAGTACCTCAGTTGAAAATGCAGAAATCACCGGTCTTCTGTGTCGCTCGCGCTGCGAATTGGAGACTGGAGCTGTTCCTATTTGGCCATCTTGCTCCGCCTCCCGGTATGTTATTAATTATTGCCTCAATGTCAGAACTTCTTATTGGTCTACTCAGGGATTTTTCCTTGTTTAGTCTTGGAAGGGTGTATGTGTCCAGGAATTTATCCATTTCTTCTAGATTTTCTACTTTATTAGTGTAGAGGTGTTTATAGTAGTCTCTGATGTTCCTTTTTATTTCTGTGGAATCAGTGGTGATCTCTTCTTTATCATATTGTGTTGTATTTGTTTCATTCTTCTCTTTTTTCTTCTTTATTAGTCTTGGTTGTGGTCTATTTTGTTGATCTTTTCTAAAACCCAGCCCCTGGATTCTTGATTTTTTGAAGGTTTTTCATGTCTCTGTCTCCTTCAGTTCTGCTCTAATCTTAGCTATTTCTTGTCTTCTGCTAGCTGTTGAATGTGTTTGCTCTGGCTTCTCTAGTTCTTTTAATTGCAATGATAGGGCGTTTACTTTAGATCTTTCCCACTTTCTGATGGGGCATTTCATGCTATACATTTCCCTCTAACCACTGCTTTAGCTGGTCCCAGAGATTCTGGTACTTGTGTCTTAGTTATCATTGACTTCAAAAAACTTCGCTGTTGCTGCCTTATATTTGGTTATTCACCCAGTAGTCATTTAGGAGCAAGTTTTTCAGTTTCCAGTAGTTGTGTGGTTTTGAGTGAATTTGTAAATCCTGAGTTCTAATTTTATTGCACTGTGTTCTGAGAGACTGTTTGTTATGATTTCCTGTTTCTTTGCATTTGCTGAGAAGTGTTTTACTTCCAATTATGTAGCCAATTTTATAATAAGTGCTGTGTGATGCTGAGAAGAATGTATATTCTTTTGATTTGGGGTGGAGAGTTCTGTAGATATTTGTTAGGTATGCTTGCTCCTGAGCTGAGTTCAAGTTTTGAATATCCTTTTTAGTTTGCTGTCTCGTATCTGTCTAATATTATCAATGGTGTGTTAAAGTCTCCCACTATTATTGTGTGGGAGTCTAAGTCTCTTTGTAGGTCTTTAAGAACTTGTTTTATGAATCTGGGTATTCCTTTATTGGGTGCATATGTGTTTAGGATACTTCGTTCTTCTTGTAGCATTGAGCCCTTTAACATTATGTAATACCCTTCTTTGTCTTTTTTGATCTTTGTTGGTTTAAAGTCTGTTTTATCAGGTACTAGGATGCAGCCTCTACTTTTTTTTCTTTCCATTTGCTTGGTAAATATTCCTCCATCCCTTTATTTTGAGCCTATGTTTGTCTTTGCACATAAAACGGATCTCCTGAATTCAGCACACGGATGGGTCTTGACTCTTTATCCAATTTGCCAGTCTGTGTCATTTAATTTGGGCATTTAGCCCACTTACATTTAATGTTACTATTGCTATTGACTTTGTGACTTTGATCCTGTCATTATGATCCTAGCTGGTGTCACTATTGATGCAGTTTCTTCTTAGTGTCATTGGTCTTTATATTTTGGGTGTTTTTGCAGGGGCTGGTCCTGGTTTTTCCTTTTCATATTTAGTGCTTCCTTCAGGAGCTCTTGTAAGGCAGGCTTGGTGGTGATAAAATCCCTTAGCATTTGCTTCACTGGAGAAGAGTTTATTTCTCCTTCACTTTTGGAGCTTAATTTGTCTGGATATGAAATTTTGTGTTGAAAATTTTTTTCTTTAAGAATGTTGAATATTGGTCTCCACTCTTTTCTGGCTTGTAGAGTTTCTGCAGAGAGATCCACGTTAGTCTGATGGGCTTCCCTTTGTAGGTAACCTGACCTTTCTCTCTAGTTTCCCTTAACATTTTTTCATTTCAACCTTGAAGAATCTGATGATTATGTGTCTTTGCATCGCTCTTCTCAAGGAGTATCTTAGTTGTCTTCTCTGTATTCCCAAGTTGGAATGTTGACCTGTCTTGCTAGGTTGTGGAAGTTCTCTTGGATAATATCCTGAAGTGTGTTTTCCAACTTGGTTCCATTCTTCTTGTCACTTTCAGAGACCCCATCCATCGTAGGTTTGGTCTTTTCAAATAGTCCCATATTTCCAGAGGCTTTTTTGGTTCCTTTTCAATCTTTGTTCTCTATGGATTGGGTTTCTGTGTGGGGGTTCTTTTTGTTGGTGTTGATGTTATTGCTGTTTGTTTGTTTGTTTTCCTTCTAACAGTCAGTTCCCTCTTCTACAGGTCTGCTGCAGTTTGCTGGAGGTCCACTCCAAACCGTCTTTGCCTTGGTATCACCAGTGGAGGCTGCAGAACAGCAAAGATTGCTATGTGCTCCTTCCTCTGGAAGCTTTGTCCCATAGGGGCACCAGCCTGATGCCAGCTGGAGCTCTCCAGTTTGAGGTGTCTTCAACCCCTGTTGGGAGGCCTCTCCCAGTCAGGAGACACTGGGGTGAGGGACCTGCTTGAGGAGGCAGTCTGTCACTTAGCAGAGATTGAGCAATGTGCTCAGAGAACCCTTCCTGTCAGGATCAGCTCTTCTCTTCAGATCTTTCAGGTAGAAATGTTTAAGTCCACTGAAGCTGCACCCACCGCTGCCCCTTCCCCCAGGTGCTCTGTTCTAATTAGATGGGAGTTTTATCTATAAGCTTCTGAATGGAGCTGCTGCCTTTCTTTAAGAGATGCCCTGCCCAGTGAAGAGGAATCTAGAGAGGCAATCTGGCCACAGCTGCTTTGCCACACTGTGTTGGGTTCCACTTAGTCCTTAGCTCTGTGAGGAGAAAACTCCCTACTCAAGTCTCAGTAACAGTGGACCCCCCTCCACCCACCAAGTTCAATCATCCCAGGTCAACTTCAGACTGCTGTGTTGGCAGCCAGAATTTCAAGCCAGGATTTCTTAGTTTTCTGGGCTCTGTATGAGTGGAATCCACTGAGCAAGACCACTTGGCTCCCTGGCTTTAGTCCCTTTGTGAGAGGAGTGAGGTTTTGTCTCACTGGGGTTCCAGGCACCACTCAGTTGGAAATGCAGAAATCACCTGCCTACTGCATTGGTCTCACTGGGAGCTGCAGACCAAAGCTGTTCCTTTTTGGTCATTTTGTCAGCAACTCCTTCGATTGTTTATTTTTAAATTTTTGCCAGCTCAATAGATTTTTCATGAAGAAGAGCGTCTGGTGATCTCCTCTTATTGCCATTCCAAAGGTCTTGGAGGTGTTTTAGTTGAGTTATTAATAAGTGTGTAGGGGAAGGGAGCAGGATGGCTGACTAAAAGCTAGTGTGAACCACTCTCATGGAGAGAATAAAGAGTGGTGAGTAATTACTAGATCTTCAACTGACATCCAGGTGAACACATTGGGATTCATCAAGAAACAAATTGACCCATGGAGAATGAGAGGAGTGAAACAGAATGGCTGCCCGCCAGAGAATAACAGGGAGCCAAGAGAGGCTTCTTCCCTATGGAGAAATAGTGAATGAATAAGAGTCCCTGTGAACCCACACTTCTGCCATGAACTTTTCCAACCCTGGTATCAAGTAATCCCCCATGAGCCCACACCACCAGGGCATTCAGACTGACACAGAGAGCTACATGGAGTCTGAGCAGAGTTGCCACTCAGGCACACACAGATTCCAAGGAGCCTTGAATCCCTGGGTGACCTGACATTAGCAGCTGCAGTTCCTGCAGCAGGGAAAGTCAGGATCTCTCTCATGCCCCCCAAACAAGTGCCAAATCCAGGGGGCTGAGCAGCAACAGACTGCAGGCCTTTTCCTCTGCATCTTGTATAATAAGACTTACTGGCCTGGGTCTCCAACCACTCGCCATCTAGTCTCTCAGGCCAGTAGGAAGCCTACACTTCCCTAGAATGGAGTTCCCAGAATGAGAAGATGTCTAACAGTCCTTTCTGCTATAGTCTTCAGGCTCTAGTGGTAATTATGGAGTGACTCAAATCTCCAGCACAGCAAAACCGTCTTATGGAAAAGTAGCTGAACTATTTTTTATGCAGCTCCCTCATCCCACTTCTCCACATGGGGTGAGACCCCATGACCTGGTACTTCAGCTACCACCCACTGGGGCTTTTGGGCCAGTAGCAGCTCTGTATTTCCTTAGGATGGAGCTCCTAGAGAGAGAGAATGGCTGCCATTTTTGCTGTATTGCAGCCTTTACTGCTATAGCCTTCAGGCTCTGGAAAGCAAGCATGTTTAGGGAGTGGTGTGGAGCCTTGCATAGCATAGCCATCCCACAGAAAAGTGGCCAGGCTGTTTTCTATTGGGTCCTTGATCCCACTCCTCCTCGCTGGGTGGGACCCCCAAACTGAGACCTCAGCTGCGTCCTGCTGGGGCTCTCAGGCTGGTAGTAACATCATACTTCCCTGGATTGGAACTCCCAGAAAGAGAGCTCAGCTACCATTTTTTACTGTCTCACAGCCCTTGGCACTATGGCCTTCAAACTCTAGCGGTAATGAGTGGTGCAGATACCCCGCACAGTGCAGTTAATCTATGGA
This sequence comes from Trachypithecus francoisi, assembly GCF_009764315.1. Lineage (NCBI taxonomy): Eukaryota > Metazoa > Chordata > Mammalia > Primates > Cercopithecidae > Trachypithecus > Trachypithecus francoisi. Next base: position 17,635 of record NW_022680573.1, on the reverse strand, counting down.
AAAGTGGCCACACTGTATCTTATATGGGTCCCTGGTTCCAATTCTCCTCACAGGGTGGGACTGCCTGACAGAAAACTCCAGCCACACCCTACTGGGGCTTTTGGACCAGTAGCCACTTTGCACTTCACTGGGACAGAACTCCCAGAGGGAGAGGCTGACCACCATCTTGCTGTCTCACAGACCTTGCTGCTATAGCCTTCAGGCTCTGAAGAGAACACTGTGATTAAGGAATAGTGTGGTCCCCTGCAAAGAGCAGCCATCCCACAGAAAAGTGACCAGACTGCTGTCCACGTTGGTCCCTGTCCCTGCTTCTCTCCATTGGGTGGCCCCTCCCAACCTGGGATTCGAGACAACTACCCTGCCTCCACCTGAACACTTCAATCAGAGGGCAGCTATACATTTCTATGAGGAATAAATTCCAGGGACAACCCACAACCCATCTGCCATTGCAGCTACAGTAGTACCACCCTAACCACCTTTGAGTGGGGAAAGGAACAAAGGGCCTGCTTCTATGCTGGCACCTCCAGCATAATACAGAGCCTCTACACCCCACTCTTCACCAGACAGGGTCCCCAGCTTGGAATCACAGAACAGTCACCTCATTTCTTACTGAACATACCCACTGGTAGTGGCTCTATGTTCCCTGATGTGGGGATCCCAGAGGCAACTGACAACACCCCCCCACCACAACCACTGTCATAGCTACAGTTCTACTTCTGCTGACATTGTTCTGGGGAAGAAACAAAGAGCCCGAGGCTTTCACCCAAGTTTACAGCACACCATAGTTATCATATAGAAAAGAATCCAATCTCTTATCCTTGTGAGACCTCAGCTCTCTGCTCTTCAACAAGTGAAACCCCCAGCCTGGACCACCAGAGAAGTCACTCCACTCCATGGCTGAACATTTCCAGTAGGAGTGTCTCTGTGTTTCTCTAAGATGGAGCTACTAGAGGCAACTGAAAGCCCTCTGCCACTGCCACTGCAGGGGTACTGCCCTTATTACCCTCAGACTGAAGGAGCAAATACGTTGAGTGTTTTAACCATGATTCCAGCAAACTGCAGTTGCCCTAAGAAGCAGCAGCAAGTCTATTTTATCCAGGACCCATCCACCTCCCCGCTATTGCTGCCAGGCAGCCCCCCAACCCTGCTTGGGTACACTACATAGCTGTCCCATTCAGAGCTAATCACACTGAATAATAGCAGCTCTACATCTTTCTGGGGTGGAGTCACAAGAAACAAGTGAAAGATCCTCTGCCACAACCACTGCTAAATTTGCTTCTCTTGTTACTTCCAAGCAGGGAAGGGAACATAGAAACTGAGATTGCCCCAGAGCTGTGGTGTGCAACCCAAGCATGCCAAGACAAGATCTGCAGTGTGAGAGAGGAGCCCACACATTCAGATCACTGACAGAAAGCATGGCTACAATTGTGAAAAAATACATAGGACTCAAGAGACTGAGAAAGAGTCTACCTACTCACTATTAAGCCTATGCACCACCTACTTGACCACAGCCAAGAACATCAACACAAAAAGTACTTTGCTAATATACCATCATGTAAAAACAAGGACAAGTATTCAGCTACAAATAAACACCCTGAACAAAGACTCTGCCCTCTGAAAACAGAAAAGAAGTCTGACTGTGCTCAGTTTGCACTGCAGTTAAAAGGATACCAGCCTATACAGGTTAAAAAAAAAGTGCAAGGACTCTGGCAACTCAAAAAGCCAGAGTGCCTTCTTTTCTCCAAACAACCACACTAGTTACCCAGCAATGGTTCTTAACCAGGCCAAAATGGCTGAAAAGAGATACTGAATTCAGAATATAAATAGAAAAGAAGATCATCAAGATTCAGGAGAACATGAAAACCCAATATGATGAAGCTAAGAATCACAATAAAATAGTACAGGAGCTGATAAACAAAATAACCATTATAAAAATAACCAAGCTGATCTGATAGAAATGAAAAATACACTACAAGTATTGAATAATGCAATTGCAAGTATTAACAGCAGCATAGACTAAGCTGAGGAAACAATCTCAGAGCTTGAAGAGTAGCTCTCTGAAATAACTTACTCAGACAAAAATAAAGAAAAAAGAATGAGGCCAGGCACAGTGGCACAGGCTTGTAATCCTAGCACTTTGGGAGGCTGAAACAGGCAGATCACTTGAGGTCAGGAGTTCGAGACCAGTCTGGTCAACATGGTGAAACCCTGTCTCTACTAAAAATACAAAAATTGGCCAGGTGTGGTAGTGCATGTCTGTAGTCCCAGCTACTCAGGAGGCTGAGGCAGGAGAATCGCTTGAGCCCAGGAGGTGGAAGTTGCAGTTAGCTGAAACTGTGCCACTGCACTCTAGCTTGGATGACAGCTTGAGACCTTGTCTCAAAAACAAAACAAAACAAAAAAAAAACCTCTGAGAAACATATTATGTAAGAGACCAAATCTACAACTCATCGGAATTCCTGAAAAAAAGATGGGGAGAAAGCAAGAAACCTAGAAAACATATTCAAGATATCATCTGGGAAAACTTCCTCAACCTTACTGGATAAATCAACATTCAAATTCAGGAAATGCAGAGAACTCTTGTGAGCTATTAACACAAGAAGGCCATCCCCAAGACACATAATCATCAGATTCTTCAAGGTCAAAATGAAATAAAAAATCTTAAAGGCATGTAGAGAGAAGGAGCAGGTTATCTACAAAAGGAATTCTATTAGGCTAACAGCAGACCTTTGCAGCAGAAATCCCAAAACCCAGAAGAGATCAGGGCCCTATGTTCAGTACATTCTTAAAGAAAAAATCTCCATATAAGAATTTTATATCCAGCAAAATGAAGCTTCATAACTGAAGAAGAAATACGAACCTTTTTAGACAGGGAATGCTGATGGAGTACATTGCCACCAGACCTGCCTTACAAGAGGTCCTGAGAGGAACACTAAATATGGAAAGGAAAACCCATATGAGCCGCTATGAAAACACACTTAAATACACAGACCAGTGACACTGTTAAGCAACCACAAAAATGTCTGCATAATAACCAGCAAACAACACAATGACCAGACCAAATTTTCACATATAAATACCAACCTTGAATGTAAATGGGCTAAATACCCACTTAAAAGGCAGAGAGTGGCAAGCTGAATAAAGAAGCAAGACTCAATGATATGCTGTCTCCAACAGACCCATCTCACATGCAATAACATCAATAGGCTCAGAATAAGGGGTTGGAGAAAAATCTGCCAAGCAAATAAAAAACAGAAAAAAGAAACAAGGTTGCCATCCTAATTTCAGACAAAATGGATTTTAAACCAACAAAGATTTAAAAATATATAGAAGAGCATTATAAAACGGCAAAGGGTTCAATTTAACAAGAAGACCTAACTACCCTATATATGCATACATCCAACACAGAAGCACCCAAATTAATAAAACAAGTTCTTGGAGACCTAGAAGAGGCTTAGATAACCATAAAATGATAGTGGGAGACTTCAACATTCTGCTGACAGTATTAGAGAGATTCATGTTAAGACCTGAACTAAACAGACTTTACTAAACAGACCTAATTGATACCTACAGAAATCTCCAGCCAAAAAGACAGAACATATATTACTATCATTACCACATGACACATACTCTAAAATTGACCACACAGTCAGACATAAAACAATGCTCAGCAAATTAGAAAAAAAAAACCTGAAAACATACCAACCAAACTCAAACCACAGCACAATCAACATAGAAATCAATACTAAAAAAAATCACTTCAAACCATACAATTACATGGAAATTAAGCAACCTGCTCCTGAATGACATTTGGGTATATGAAAATAAAATTAAGGCAGAAATCAAGATATCCCTTGAAACTAATGCAAACAAAGATGCAAAATACCAGAATCTGTGGGACATAGCTAAGTCAGTGTTAAAACTAAATGCCAACATGAAAAAGTTAGAAAGATCTCAGATTAAGAACCTCACATCACAACTAGAAGAACTAGAGGAAAAAGAGGAAACCAACCACAAAGCTATCAGAAGACAAGAAATTATAAAATTAGAGCTGAACTGAAAAAATTAGACACAAAAAAGCATTAAAAAATCAGTGAATCCAGGAATTGGTTCATTGAAAAAATTAATAAGATGGAAACACCACCAGCTAGACTGATAAAAGGAGAGAAGATCCATATAAGCACAAGTAGAAATTACAAAGGGATTGTTACCACTGACCCCAGAGAAGTACTAAAATCCCTGAGACTACTATGAGCACCTTTGTGCTCACAAACTGGAAAGTCCAAAGAAAATGGATAACTCCCTGGACACACACAACCTCCTGAGACTGAACCAGGAAAAAATTGAATTCCAGAACAGACCAATAATGATTTTTGAAATGGAATCAATAATAAAATTCTACCAATCAAAATAAGCCCAGGATCAGTCAGATTAACACCAATTTCTACCAGATGTATAAAAAGGGGATGGTACTAGCTTTCCCACTAAAACTATTTCAAAATATTAAGGAGGAGGGACTCCTCCCTAACCCAATTTCTGAGGCCATCATCATTCTGATACCAAAACCTAATGCACATGCACACACACACACACGCACACACATGCACACACACACAAAACCCCAGGCCAATATCCTTGATAAATATAGATGAAAAAATCTCAACAAAATACTAGCTAACCAAATCCAGCAGCACATTGAAATGCTAATCCACCATGACAGCATATGCAAATTATTAAATGTGATTCATCAAATAAACAGAACTAAGGATAAAATCCATACGATAATCTCAATACATGCAGAAAAGACTTTTGATAAAATTCAACATTTCTTTATGTTAAAAACACTAAATAAACTGGGTATTAAAGGAACATACTTCAAATAATAAGAGCCAGTTTTTGTAAGCCCACAGAAAATATCAGACTGAATGGGAAAAAGCTGGAAGCTTTCCCAGTAAAAACCGACTTAAGACAAAAATGCCCTCTCTCAAAACTCTTATTCAACATAGTATTGGAAGTCATGGCTAGAGCAAACAGGCAAGAGAAAGAAATAAAAAGCACTCAAATAGTAAGAGAAGAAGTCAACTATCCCCATGTGTAGGTGGCATGATTCTGTATCTTTAAAAAAAAAAAAAAAAAAAAAAAGCATATTTTCTGCCTAAAACACTCCTTGAGTTGATAAACAACTTCAACAAAATCTCAGGATATAAAATCAATGTCAGTAGCATTCCTAGTCACCAAAAACATCCAGGCCAAGATCGAAATCAGGATTGCAATTCTATTCACAATTGCCACAAAAAGAATACAATACTTAGCAATACAGCTAACCAGGGAAGTAAAATATCTCTACAGTGAGAATTACAAAACACTGCACGAAGAAATCAGAGAGGACACAAACAAATAGAAAAGCATTCCATGCTCATGGATAGAAATAATCAATATTGTTAAAATGGCCATACTGCCCAAAGTAATTTACAGATTAAGTGCTATTCCTATTAAACTACCAAGGACATTCTTCTCATAATTGGAAAAATACTATGTTAAAATTCATGTGGAGTTGGAAAATAGTGGTTAGAAGGCAGTACTAACTTGCAGCTCTCACTTGCGTGGAGAGAAGAGCATGTGGAGATGCAAATTGTAAAGTTTTTCTCCAAGAACTACCACAGGAACATACTAGGAAAGCTGAGAGAATCCACAAACCCTTTGAAGAAAGCAGATTGCTCCTGCAGGCACTGCAAGACAGCCAGAAATCTGTGAGTGCCTAAAGTGTGAAAGAGTGAAGCAGGGATTGTCCACCCTGGAATATACATCTTCACTGGAAACCTGAAGTTGCAGTTCATAAGAAAAGAATTTGGCCTAACCTGGAGCTGAGACAAGTTTAGAGAACTGGGCAAAATACAGGGGTGAGGAAGCAACAGAAAGAGCCCTGTGGGTTCTCTGAGTCCCAAGGGAAGCCATTTCTGACTTTGTCTCACAGAGGTCCTTGCGGAGGGCTGCCAGAGGAACTGGGAAAAGACCATTGGAAAAAGTAGCAATTTCAACTGAATGTAAAGTTTCCTGGGTAGAAACCGCAGGGGGTGGGGGTGGTGGGGTGGGAGGTGAATCGGATGTGCAGATGCAGCACAGAAGCCATGGCAGGTGGGAAGGCACAAGACTTGAAAGTTACTTGCTTTCTCAACTGGGAGGTTGGCAGCCTGAGGCAAGTTCTCAGCTCTGGTCAATGGCTGCCTAGGGATAAATTCGATGCTGTTTGGGGGAGGCATGGTGGGAGTGACACTGGCCTCTTGGGCTGTATGGGAGCTGGGTAAGGCCTGTAACTGTTGAGTTTTTCTCCACTTCCCTGGCAACTTGCATGACACAACAGAAGCAGCCATTATCCCCCTGTAAATGTAACTCTATTGGGCTCACATCCACCCCCATCCCACACAGCAACTGCAGGAAATCCCACCCAAGGAGAGTCTGAGCTCTGACACACCTAACCCTGCCCCCATCTGATGGTCTTTCTCTATCAACCCTGATAGGTGAAGACAAAAGACATAATCTCTTGGGAGCTCTAGAGCCCTATCCACCACTGATCCTCCTTATACCACCCCAGCTGATGCTCTCTTGAAAGCACCATCTCTTGGCTGGAGTCAACCAACACAAAACTAGTGCAATAGACAAAACTACAACTCAGGACCCTCACCGAGTCCATTTCACAACCACCTCCACCGGAGCAGGAACTGATATCCACAGGTGAGAGAGCTGAAGGCAGTTCACATCACACGACTCTGTGCAGACACTCCCCAGTACCAGCCCAGAGCCCTGTAACTCTGCTGGATGGCTAGATTCAGAAAAGAAAAAAATAGTCACTGCAGTTTGGCTCTCAAGAAGCCACATCCTAGGGGAATCGGGAGAGCACTACATCAAGGGAGCACCCCATGGGACAAAATAATCTGAACAGCAGTCCTTGAGACACATCTCCCTGACATAGTTTACCCAAATGAGAAGGAACCAGAAAATGGTAATATGACAGAACAAGATTCTTTAACACCCCAAAAGATCACACTAGCTCACCAGAAATAGACCCAAACCAAGAAAAAAAATCTCTGAATTGTCAAAAATTTCAGAAGATCAATAATTAATGTAATCAAGGAGGCACCAGAGAGAGGTGAAGCATGATTTAATGAAATTCTTAAAATGATACAAGAGATGAAGGGAAAAATCTTCATGAAACAGATAGTATAAATAAAAAACAATGACAGCTTCTGGAATGGAAGGACACACTTAGAGAAATGGAAAATACACAGAAAAGTCTCAGCAGTAGAATTGAACAAGCTAAAGAAAGAGCTGCAGAGCTCAAAGACAAGGGTTTTGAATTAACACAATCCAATGAAGACAAAGTAAAAAGAATCAAAAAATGAATAGAGCCTCCAAAAGTTGGGGAGTATGTTAAATGACCAAACTTAAGAATGATTGATGTTCTCAAGGAAGAAGAGAAATCTAAAAGTTTGGAAAACATATTTGAGGAAATAATAATGAAAACTTCTCTGGCCTTGCTAGAGATCTAGACATCCAAATACAAGAAGCTTAAAGAACATGGGAAATATTAATTGCAAAAAAGTAATCACCTAGGCACACCATCATCAGGTTATCTAAAATAAAGACAAAGGAAAGAATCTTAAGAGCTGTGAGGCAAAAGCATCAAGTAACCTACAAAGAAAAATCTGTCACATTAACAGCAGAATCTCAGCAGAAATCCTACAAGCTAGAAGGACTGGGGCCCTATCTTTAGCATTCTTAAGCAAAACAATTATAGCCAAGAATTTTGTATCCAGCAAAACTAAGTTTTATAAATGAAAGAAAGATACAGTCTTTCCCAGGCAAACAAATGCTGAGAGTATTTGCCACTACCAAACCAGCACCACAAGAATTGCTAAAGGAGGTCTAAATCTTGAAAGAAATTCTCAAAATATAGCAAAATAGAACCTCCTCAAAGGATACATCTCACAGGACCTATAGAACAATAACACAATAAATTTTAAAAACCCCAAGGTATTCAGGTAACCAACAGCACAATGAATAAAACAGTACCTCACATCTCAATACTAACATTGAATGTAAATGGCCTAAATGCTTCACTTAAAAGATACAGAGTGGTAGAATGGATAAGAATTTCCTAAACAAGTATCTGCTGTTTTCAAGAGACTCATCTAATACATAAAGACTCACATAAATTTAAGATAAAAGACTGGAAAAAGATATTCCATGCAAGGAGACACAAAAGTGAGCAGATGTAACTATTCTTACATCAGACAAACAAACTATAAAGTTACAGCAGTTAAAAAAGACAAAGAGGGACGTTATATAATGATAAAAAGACTAGTCCAAAAGGAAAATATCACAATCATAAACGTATATGCACCAAAAATTGGAACTCCCAAATTTATAAAACAATTACTAGTGGACCTAAAAAAGTCAACAAAGAAACAACAGACTTAAACTATATCCTAGAACAAATGGACTTATCAGATTTTTATAAAACATTCTATTCAATTGTTGAATATGCATTCTATTCATCAGCACATGGAATATTCTCCAAAATAGACCACATTGTAGGCCACAAGACAAGACAATAAAAGTAAAAAAATCGAAATTATAGCAAGCACTTTCTCAGGTCACAGTGGAATAAAATTAGAAATCAACTTCAAAAGGAATGCTCAAAACCATGCAAATATGTGGAAATTAAATAACTGCTCCTGAATGAATGATCTTTGAGTAAACAAGGAAATCAAGATGGGAATTTTGAAATTCTTTGAACTGAATGATAATGGTGCCAAAACCTATCAAAACCTCTGGGATACAGAAAAGGTGGTGCTAAGTGACACGTTCATAGCCATAAATGCCTATGTCAAAAAGTCTGAAAGAGCACAAATAGACAATCTAAGGTCACACCTCAAAGAACTAGAGAAACAAGAACAATCCAAACCCAAATGCTGCATAAGAAAAGAAATAACCAAGATTAGAGCAGAGTTAAATGAAATTGAAAGAAAAATGCAATAGATAAATGAAAGAAAATGCTGATTCTATGAAAAGATAATGAAAATTGATAAACCATTAGTGAAGATTTACCAAGAAAAGGAAAGAAAAGAGCCAAATAGGCTCAATTAAAGAAGAAACAGGAGATATTACAACCAATTCCACAAACATAAAAAAGATCATTCAGGGCAACTATGAACATTGTTATGTGCATAAAGTAGAAAATCTGGAAGAGATGGATAAATTCTTGGAAATATGCAAGCCTCCTAGACTAAAACAGGAAGAAATATAAACTCTGAACAGACAAATAAAAAGCAGCAGGATTGAAATTGTAATAAAAAAATTCCAACAACAAAATTCGAGGACCAGACGGATTCACAGCTAAATCCTACCAGACACTTAATGAGGAATTAGTACCAATCCTATTGACACTATTCTACAAGATAGAGAAAAAAGGAATTTCTCCTAAATCATTCTATGAAGCCAGTATCACCCTAATACCCTAACCAGGAAAGGACATAACAAAAAAGGAATATGAGAGTCCAGTAACCCTGATAAATATAGATGCAAAAATCTTTAACAAAATACTAACTAACAGAATTCAACAGCATATCCAACATAATTCACCATGATCAAGTGGTTTTCACATCAGAGATGCAGAAACGGTTCAACATCCACAAGTCAATAAATGTGATAGACCACATAAACAGAATTAAAAACAAAAATCACATGATCAACTCAATAGATGCAGAAAAAGCATTTGACAAAATCTAGCAGTTCTTTACGATTAAAGCCCACAGCAAAATCAGTATAAAAGGGACATAAGGTAATAAAGCTATCTAAGACAAACCCACAGCCAACATAGTACTAAATGGGGAGAAGTTGAAAGCATTCCCTCTGAGAACTGGAAAAAAACGAGAATGCCCACCCCACTGTCACCACTTCTATTCAACATAGTACTGGAAGTCCTAGCTAGAGCAATCACACAAAAGAAAGAAATAAAGGGCATCCAAATTGATAAAGAGGAAGTCAAATTGTCACTGTTGGCTGATGACATGATTACATACCTAGAAAACCCTAGACTCATTGAAAAAACACCTAGAACTGATAAATAAATTCAAAAAAGTTTCAGGATACAAAATTAAAGTAGACAAATTAGTAACACTACTATACACCAACAATGCCTAAGCTGAGAATCAAATCAAGAACTGAAGCCTTTTTACAATAGCTGCAAACAGAAAACAAACAAAAACTTAGAAATGTACTTAACTAAGGAGGTGAAAGACCTCTACAAGGAAAACTACAAAACACTGCTGAAAGAAATCATAGATGACACAAACAAATAGAAACATACTCCATGCTCATAAATGGGTAGAATTGATATTATGAAAATAATGATACTGCCAAAAGCAATCTACAGATTCAATGTAATTTCCACCAAAATACCACCATCTTTCTTCATAGAACTAGAAATAAATCCTAACATTTATATGAAATAAACAAACAACAAAAGCCCACATAGCCAATGCAAAACTAAGCAAAAAGAACACATCTGGAGGCATCATATTACCTGATTTGAAACTATGCTATAAGGCCAGTCACCCAAACAGCATGGTACTGGTATAAAAATAGCCACATAGACATAGACAAATGGAACAGAATAAAGAACACAGAAATAAAGCCAAATGCTTATGGTCAACTTATTTTTGACAAAGCAAACAAAAACATAAAGTGGGGAACGGACACTCTATTCAACAAATGGTGCTGGGATAATTGGCAAGCCATATCTAGAATAATAAAACTCGATACTTATCTCTCACCTTATATAAAAATCAACTCAAAATGGATCAAAGATTTAAATCTAAGTCCTAATACTATAAAAATTCTAGAAGATAACATCGAAATACCCTTCTAGACATTGGCTTAAGCAAAGACTTCATTACCAAGAACTCAAAATCAAATGCAACAAAAACAAAGATAAACAGATGGTACTTAATTAAACTAAAAAGCTTCTGCATAGCAAAAGAAACAATCAGCAGAATAAACATACAAGCCACAGAGTGGGAAAAAATTTTCACAATCTATACATCAGACAAAGGACTGATATCCAGAATCTACAAGAAACTTAAATCAGCAAGAAAACAACAAAAAATCTCATTAAAAAGTGGACTAAGGGCCTGGTGCGGTGGCTCATGCCTATAATCCCAGCACTTTGGGAGGCCAAGGCAGGTGGATCACGAGGTCAGGAGATTGAGACCATTCTGGTTAAAATGGTGAAACCCCATCTCTACTAAAAATACAAAACATTAGCCAGGCTTGGTGGTGGGTGCCTGTAGTCTCAGCTACTTGGGAGGCTGAGGCAGGAGAATGGTGTGAATCAGGGAAGCGGAGCTTGCAGTGAGCCGAGATCGTGCCACTGCATTCCAGCTTGGGCAACAGAGTGAGACTTCATCTCAAAAAATTAAAAAAAAAAAAAAATGGGCTAAGGACATGAATAGACAATTCTCAAAAAAAAAAAAAAAGATACACAAATGGACAAGAAACATGGAAAAATGCACCATATCACTAATTATCAGATAAAGGCAAATCAAAACCACAATGTGATATTGCTTTATTCCTGCAAGAATGGCTATAATCAAGAAATAAACAAATAATAGACATTGGCATGGATGTGGAGAAATGGGAACACATTTACAGTGCTGGTGGGAATGTAAACTACTAAAACCACTATGGAAAACAGTGTGGAGATTTCTTAAAGAACTAAAAGGAGAATTACCATTTGATTCAGCAATTTCACCACTATATATCCACCCAAAGGAAAATAAGTCATTATACAAAAAAGATACTTTCCCACAAATGTTTATAGCAGCACAACTAGCAATTGCAAAAATATGGAACCAGGCCAAATGTCCATCAATCAATGATTAGAAAAAGAAACTGTGGTATATATATACTATGGAATACTACTCAGCCATAAAAAGGAATGAAATAATGGCATTTGTGGCAGCCTGGTTGGAATTGGATGCCATTATTCTAAGTGAAGTAACTCAGGAATGAAAAAAAAACAAACATTGTATGTTCTCATTCATAAGAAGGAGCTAAGCTATGAAGATACAAAGGCATGATACAATGGAAAAAAGGAATGATACAATGGACTTTGGGGACTTGGATGAAAGAGTGGGAGGGCTTTAGGTACAAAAGATTATACACTGGTTAGTGTACACTGCTCAGATGATGGATGCACCAAAATCTCAGAAATCACCACTAAATCATGTAATGATAAGAAGTCACCACTTATCCATGTAATCAAACACAACCTGTGCCCCAAAATTCTATTGAAACAAACAAACAAAAAATAACGCAGTACCTGGTATACAAAAAAAGTAAAAATCAGAACTCTTTAATGCTCATGTGTGGTTCTGTAAGCATAATGTTAACTATTGGTATTTTTAAACTACCCTTAAAAAAGGAAGGTGTAATCTGAACAAAAATAAAATAGAATAATATAAAATTCATATGGAACAAAAATTAGTCAAAATAGCCAAGACAATACTAAGACAAAGAACAAAGCTGGGGGCATCACGTCACCTGATTTCAAACTATATTACAAGACTATTGTAACAGACACATCAACCAATGGAACAGAATAGAGAGCCCAGAAATAAGGCGGCATGCATACCACCATCTGATCCTTGAAAAAGCTGATGAAACAAAAAAATGGGGAAAGAATTCCCCATTCAATGAATGGTGGTGGGATAACTGGCTAGCCATATGCAGAATATTGGAACTGGATCGATACATTACATCACATACAAAAACCAACTCAAGATAGATTAAACACATACGTGTAAAACTCCAAAATATGAAAACCCTGGAAAGTAACCTAGGAAATATCATTCTGAACATAGGATTTGTTAAAAATTTTATGATGAAGATTCCAAAAGCAATTGCAAGAAAACAAAAAATTGACAAATGGGATCTAATTGAACTAAAAAGCTTCTGCACAGTAAAATAAAGTATCAATAGAGTGAACACACAATGTACAGCATGGGAGAATGTATTTGCAAGCTATGTATCTGACAATAGTCTAATATCCAGCATCTATAAGGATCTTAAACAAATTTGCAAGCAAAAATCTAACAACCCTATTAAAAAGTGGGCAAAGTTTATGAACAGAAATTTTTTTTTAAAAGAGATGTACATGCAGCCAACAAGCATATGAAAAGATATTAGGCATCACTAGTCATTAAAGAAAGGCAAATCAAAACCACAATGAGATACCATCTCAAACCAGTCAGAATTGTTATTATTAAACAGTCAAAAAATAACAGATGCTGCTGAGGTTTTATAGAAAAGGGATATTCATGCACTGCTGGCGGGAAAGCAATTAGTTCAACCATTGTGGAAAGCAGTGTGGTGATTCCTCAAGAAACTTAAAAAATAATTACCATTTGATTCAGCATATCATTATTGGGTATATACCCAAAGGAATATAAATTATTCTGCCATGAAGACATGTCATGTGTATATTTGTTGCAGCACTATTCACAACAGCAAAGACATGAGATCAACCAAAATACCCATCAGTGGTAGACTGTATAAAAGAAATGTGGTACATATACACCATGGAATACTATGCAGCCATGAAAACAATAAAATCACGTCTTTTGCAGCAACATGGATGGAGCTGAAGGACATTATCCTAAGGAAACTAACACAGGAACAAAAAATGAAAGACCACTTGTTCTCATTTATAAGTGGGAGTTAAACAGCAAGAAAACATGAATACTAGGAGGGAAACAACAGACACTGGGGCCTTCTTGAGGGTGGAATGTGGTAGGAGAGAATGAAACAGAAAAAAAAATACCTATTGGGTACTATGCTTATTACCTGGGTGATAAAATTGTCTGTACACCATACACCAGTGACATGTATTATACCTATATATAAGAAATCTGTACATGTATTCCTAAATCTAAAATAAAAGTTAAAAATATATTGAATTAGTGAAGGAGGTGCAAATCTGCTGTGAACACATTTAAATTTAAAATATTTTTATTAAAAATGTCCCCCAGGTTTATATCTAAATATCTGCAACCGATAAATAAAATATACCAACATTTAAATAAAATACAACAATACATGAAAAATAAGTGTGCAACTGTCTCTTCAGTAGAAGCACAATAGACTCCAAGTTAAATTCATGCCCTGCCTCTTGCTATTTATCTGTAAACAAATTATAAAATAATCTTCTATCTTTCACCCCTTTTTACTAGTATCGGCCTTACATTAATGGCAGGAGTGAGAAAAATCAAGTTTCTTTACAGTATAATCAATCTACTGTCTGAGATGCTGGGCATCAATTTTTTTCTGGAAACTGGTGGGATATCTCAAGTTAAATCTCAAAAGATACCCTGAGATATGAGAAAATGGAGCAAAGCAAAGCAACTATAAGTAGTTTTTCTTTTCTCCATTTTTAGATAGTCCCAAAGTCCTCGTCATGTCCTATATTTAGCTGTTGGTTCTCATGCAAATCTGAAGAAATGTCTTTCTGTCACCCTGGAGGCCAATGTGTAGGACTCTAACTTGTCCTATCTGAGATGAGAGTAACTAGTTGGAGGACTCTGTCCTTTTAATCTTCAGAGTCCTTACATGTGAGGTAAGACAATTTTTTAAAGTAATATAGAAAGGGAAGCAAAAGAAACCTCATTTGTAGCTTTATATATTATCTTTTATTGCAGTGCAGATGGAGTCTCTGAAATCAGACAGTACTTATTTTAAGTTGTACACTTACTCATGAGCAGTCAGAGAAGATGAGACTTAGCAGAGAGGCTTTAGGGTATCAGATCAATTTTGAGTGGGGAGATAAAGTAGTTCTAGGTAGATCTGTGAGAATTTTATACAAAATCTTTTTCAAGAAAAAAAAATGCTGGCATTTACTCTAGGTGTCCTGAGCAGCTGTAGCAGTAATTCCACTGGAAGCAGCAGTCCAGTATCCTCTGAACACTGGAAAAGTTTAGGCCTATGCTTTCTACCAACCTAGAGTCTCCATGTGTAAACAGTTAGTAGGAGTTTGGGGATATTACCTGCAGCTTCTCTCTGGAAAGCTCTAGAAACTATAGTGGAGGAGTGGGTGGCTGGAGCCTTTGGGTAACTGCAGGCTCTGAGTACCTTAATAGAATCTCTTAATATACTACTTATAACATAGCTACAATATAGCCTCAAATATAGTAAACCCCTGAAAATGGTAGACTGCATTATTTTGATATTGAAGACTGGCCCTGTCCCCAAGCCAGGAACTTTTCTATTATTATTATTATTATTATTATTATTATTATTATACTCTAAGTTCTGGGGTACATATGCAGAGCATGCAGGTTTGTTACATAGGTATACATGTGCCATGGTGGTTTGCTGTACCCATCAACCCGTCATCTACATTGGGTATTTCTCCTAATGCTATCCCTCCCCTAGCCCTCCACCCACTGACAGACCCCAGTGTGTTTTGTTCCCCTCTCTGTGTCCATGTGTTCTCATTGTTCAACTCCCACTTATGAGTGAGTGAGAATATGTGGCGTTTGGTTTTCTGTTCTTATGTTAGTTTGCTGAGAATGATGGTTTCCAGCGTCATCCATGTCCCTGCAAAGGACATGAACTCATCATTTTTTATGGCTGCATAGTATTCCATGGTGTATATGTGCCATATTTTCTTTATCTAATCTATCATTGATGGGCATTTGAGTTGGTTCCAAGTCTTTGTATTGTGAACAGTGCCACAATAAACATATGTGTGCATGTGGCTTTACAGTAGAATAATTTATAATCCTTTGGGCATATACCCAGTAATGGGATTGCTGGGTCAAATGATATTTCCAGTTCTAGATCCTTGAGGAATGGCCACACTGTCTTCCACAATGGTTGAACTAATTTACACTCCTACCAAGAGTGTAAAAGTGTTCCTATTTCTCCACATCCTCTCCAGCATCTGTTGTTTCCTGACTTTTTATTGATTGCCATTCTAACGGTGTGAGATGGTATCTCATTGTGGTTTTGATTTGCATTTCTCTAATGACCAGCGATCCAGTGATAATGAGTTTTTGTTTATATGTTTGTTAGCTGCATAAATGTCTTATTTTGAGAAGTGTCTGTTCATATCTTTCACCACTTTTTGATGGTTTTTTTTTTTTTTTTTTTTGTAAATTTGTGTACGTTTCTTGTAGATTCTGGATATAGCCCTTTGTCAGATAGATAGATTGCAAATACTTTCTCCATTCTGCAGGTTGCCTGTTCACTCTGATGACAATTTCTTTTGCTGTGCAGAAGTTCTTTAGTTTAATCAGATCCCCTTTGTCTATTTTGACTTTTATTGCCATTGCTTTTGGTGTTTTTACCATGAAGTCATTGTCCATGCCTATGTCCTGAACAGTATTGCCTAGGTTTTCTTCTAGGGTTTTTATGGTTTTAAGTCTTACATTTACGTCTTTAATCCATCTTAAGTTAATTTTAGTATAAGGTGTAAGGAAGGGATCCAGTTTCCGCTTTGATGGACCCTCTATTGTAGCCTGAAGTTTTTCTTCCCATATAAGTAGATCTTTCCTGTAAATGCTCTCCTCTCTTCTCTACCAGAGGAGTTACTTTCCCCAACTACTGCTCTTTCCATCCCTTAACAGTAAGGCTTCCAGCTTAAACTCTATATATACCTTTCCTTTTAGCCAAGTTTTCTTCTGCAGCTTTTTTATTTTCTCTCTCAGTCTGTGCATATTATCTTTCAGCAATCAGATTATTAGATATTGAAGGTGGAATCCCACTCCTTGGGAAAGTGAAGTTTTTCGTCTAGTAGGCAAGTGGCCTCTTCCAATCGGTGCATTTTTTACCCATAGAGGGTGGTAATATATTCAAGCTAGTGGAGTCTTCCACTAGGCAGAAAATTCCCATTTCCCCAGACAGGTAAATTCTCTCCTTCTCTCCTCAGGTTGTTGGGAGGTCTCCAATTCAATAGTCATTATCTCCCCCACAAATTGATGGGGCTCCTCCCTAGGTCTCTGGTATCTTTTTAAAAAACCACTTGCAATTTCTCTAAATAGACATTGAAGTCTCCTATTCTGCTAGAAGACCTTCTGTCTCCACTATTGGTGCCTTTACACCTTCCAGAGAGCTAATGTGAAGTACCAGACCAAAAAATTCAAAGTTTTGCGAGTGAAAAGAGACAAATATCTTTCAGATAGTTGGTGACAAACATAAGCCTGCAGCCACAGAATTGCAGACGTTTTGTTTGGTGGTTGAAAGCAGCTTCCCTTCCCATCCCTGATGTTTTTTGCTTGGAGGGAGACGTCTAAGGGTATCTTTTCATACATAAACCTTTTAAGATTTGGTCTAAAGCAGGGCTTATTGCATGTGTAAATGTTTGCATGTGTGTTTTTATGTGTGAGTTGTGATAGGAAATTATGGATTGTATGGGACTGACATGAACTTTTCTAGTTTATAGCAGCATCGACCTTTTAAAATATAAGCTCATTGAAAAACTATAACCTAAAGATAGAGTTAGCTAGAAAGATTCTTTTTGGTAGTGCAGTAAATATATTTAAACAAATTATGATTTATTGAACCATTTTCAAGAATA